>NC_056747.1:113752588-113772207 GCF_019279795.1 Protopterus annectens | reverse complement strand
AAACCCAAAAAAAAAAAAAAAAAAAAGGTGAGGTTGCACAATGATAGTACACACAGTCCTCCTATTACCCATCTGTCAACATGCAGAGCATATGGTACAGAAAAGCATGCAGTTCCGCTTATAGTCAATCCATGCTAGCAACAGTATACATGTGAGTGATGCATGTGCTGTGTCATTAGGTGATGCCCCTTCCCTAGATACCACTGCACCCATGTACACAGTATTGCTGTGCACCTATTCTGCACCCTGCCATGTACTGTGCACCACAACTCACAGGTTTAAAACACATTGCGGAATGTATAGTACTGTGTCAGTTATGTCAGCTTTACTTCTCACAGTCCCTATGTTTTTCAGCAACACATACCTGGGATGATATGTGGACAGTGGTCATTGGTGAATGCCTGATGCCTGATTTACAGCTGTCAACATCAACAGACCATGTATGACCACTCCGATACTCTTACACTGACAACCACCAGAGCATACAGTGATTATGGGGGTGTACAGACCATTATTGATTTGAGATGCACATCCTTGATCTGCCATGGGACCACATCACAGCATATCTTAGCAGAACATGAGCCTGATATGTGGCATATGCCCTGTACTTTCACATGCAGTTTCTACAGATTGTGTTAGGTGTGTGGCTGCTGACTGTAATGCATACACAACATGTGGGCATATGTGAGCACACCCTTATCATGACGGTTTATCATACCGCTTGTGTATACTACAGCAGTCACTACTCCTGGCAGGGGTATACCAGTGTGGGCCATCTGCATTTGCCAGTGTATGTTCAGTCCCCCTATTCTGCATGATTGCAAGGTCTACTCATGTGCACATCCCATGGTGTTCACACACTGCCATCACTATTGCTGTGTGGGTAGGGTTATGGCTGCCACAGGTCCTGAACCTGACTATGTGCAGATAGAGCCATTCCTAGCATCCTTAGTATCCCTGTTGCAGTGCACTGGTGTGTCATGTTGAACCCCCCTCCTTCAGCCTTTATGCAGATGCATGACAAGTAAGCCTTACACATGTGTGTCACTTTGCAGTGTCCCATAGACTGAACAGCATACGTTACAACCTAGTCCCAGCTGATTATGTGGACTGCTGTAATGCCTTATGCCATAGTGCATCTCTGCAGCATTTGCCATTGTCCTACAGGTATATACACTGGTGTTGCACTGTATATGGGTGTTGTTCTGAACATGTCCCTACTGTAGGACATGTCTGCCACCAGTATGTTACTCCCTATGGACACATTCCTCAATTACAGGATTTTAGTTATCATGCAAGTGTCTGACATACCCTTCCAATACCCCATCACGGTCAACCCTGTGAGACCGTGCATTTCACAGCAACAATAGATGCACATGTACAGCATGCATTCAGGGTGGGTGTGTTAGATGTGTGCATGGAATATACCATCACCATTACATGCCCGGTGTGTTGGCAAGCATCTACATAAAACATACTGACCAGCTAAAGGCTGCTGCCTTGGTGGTATCCCGGAGGGACCTACACAAGAGGGTGAGAGATGCAATGTCAGTGGCCACACCTCTGGCAGTGCTACCAGGTGGGTGCAGTATTAAAATACATCAACAGTACATTCCCACGATACTACCACATCTGGACATCTGTTTATCACTACAATACAGCAACACAATATATCTATGGCATGTCAGATATGCATGATTTAACTGTACCAATGCAGATGTACACACAACAGTGGTCTACTGATGTGCCCTGTGTCCTTACATGCATGTGCCTCAGCTGGTGTGTGGGTGACAACCACCTCCAAGAAGGTGTCCAAAGGTTGATGGCTGGCTGAACGGGTAGGTGCCCCGAGGCTGGCCGGGACCTCCTCCACATGTGTCAGGGGAAGGTGGATGGCATGTCCCCCCATGGCAAGGTGATCCCCCTGGACTGGCACGCTGACAGGCATTATGAAGCAGATCAGTACAATGATGCCAGACCTGCTCATAACTGTAGTTGTGCAGTATGACATAATTGACCCTGTGAACTAGGTCATTCCACAGGGCAGTCCACTTCTGCTGCTCATGTGCAGCCCTGCCAAACAGTACTGGGTAAGTGCTGGATGAAGTGTGATACCACCACATCATTCTCTGCTTGTGAATAGGTGGGCAACCGTACATGTGACATCTTGGCTGAAAGACATAAAGATGGAAACAGGTCTGGGTGACTCATACAGCAAGGTTACCACAGTTCATAATGCACATCTCTGTCACCCCCCCACCATATCAGCTTCAACAAACTGTACACACAAATCATTAGGTATGGCTACAGCTTACCTACCAGTGGGACAGATATTGTATTGTACCACACTTTCTGCTATGTGATGGTAGCCATGTCCCCTGTTGGAACACTGTTATTGCTGGCCTGTTACAGACTATTCACCTCCATGCCATTGTCAGGGCCACTATGGTTCCATATATGCCAGTGGTATGGCCACTTTGGGAATGGTGTACATCTGACATTCTGTGTTATTGGGGATATCTATGCATGCTGTTGGACAAGTACCTGGATTGTGTAGACTATTACTTCCAACATATGTTCTATAACAGTGACAAAATAACATGTATATGTTCTATTGGCCAGCAGAACCACCTCTCCAAACCCATCTGCCCATAAAACCTGGCCACATCATATGTGTATCCCAACCAGGGGCCCTCCACATATACTGGTCCAGCAATACCGTCAGGTGGAACCAACACAGTAGATGTTGCCCCCCCCCCCCTCGGGGCACACACAGACATGTTCCTGTCCCCTGAGGTCAGGTCTAGTGTCTGTACCATACCGGGCTCCATAGACATATGCAGGATGTGCTACATCAGTCTGAGGCACCCAGTACACGTTCACAGGGCAAACATGCTCCTCTTACTCAGACTCCAGACCAGGCACCTTCAGGATGTGGAGTGCTGTTGTGAGTAGCAGTGGGTGGGAGGCTTGTTCACATTGTGCCCATATTGGGGCCCATGGGGTGATCACATTACAGACAAAACACCATCCAGGGTGTTTACCCACCACATGTGTCACATACCACCCCTGTAGACTGTCCTGTATATCTACCAACCCTGACCACTTCCACAAGTGTACCTGCCATACTTTCCCATATTTCCATTGCATACTTCACAGACAGGGGCAATGTGGACCCAACAAGGGACTAACGTGACATACCCATACATGTTGCATACACTGCCAGCTGTAGATATCTGTGTGTATTGATATGTGTGCTAGTGCCTCACACATAGCACGCATACTGTGGTAGTAATATAGGGGACATGTCTTTACATACATATATGTTTGTGTGTGTGTTTGTATATATGTAGACTTGTGCATATAGGTATATATCTATATATGTGTAGAAATATGTGATGTATATATGTGCACATATATACGTCTACACATAGGTATCTGTATATTTGTGAACATACATGCTGATATACATATATATCTTTATATATTATATATGTGACATATATACACATATGCATATCTATATATGGGGTACATTCAGACATCAGCTCCACAATCTCACAACACCTTATTGCACAGCTGCACTGTTCTGCCTTGCTACAACACTGACAGGTGCCACATATGGACATGGCCTGATATTAGGGGGTATATGTAGGACCCAATTGCAGGTAACCCTATTACACACCTATGGCATTCCGGCATGCTACATTACAGGTTAACCTGAGTATCCTGCCAGTGGTGGGACATGGGTCCCATGTGTCCATCATAATGGCATTACTTCCACCACCAACTATTGGCCACGTAATATACATACTTCCCACTAAACAACACACACTGTGATGGCTTACATCTTGTCAGTCAGTGCTGACCTGCATAGTTGACGGCTATGGCCCACTACCCACAGTGACAGACACTATTGTCCATAGCAGTTGTTCAGTTGAACATCATCACAACAACACCTGATGGCACATATAAATCATTCCACATCATCTATCCCATTATTATGGACCAGGTACTACATTCTATTACATGTATATATACTTCACATACCTGTTGTGGGAATGATGTCTTAATGAACGAATGCTGAATAAATGCCTTTGCCTTAGGATTTTTCTTTGGATAGCTTGCAGCATGGCTTTAGTAGGTGATGCACATGATTAGGTGATGACCTCTGCACCAATCAGTGTCCTCCACCTGCTAACTGCATGCAGCTTACTGTGTAGTACTTCCAATTACCACTATCATGGCAACCACCTACTATAAATCCATATGTCATGTGGGCGTGGTCCCTTTGTCTTTCCTGTGTTATGGACATCCTTCCTGTGTGTGGGTATCAGTGTTACAGACAGCAGGTAGCAATACCTCTTACAGGAGAACCTGCACACTCAGGCCTGCTACATATTTGTAGGAAGTTCCAGAACTACAGACAGAGTATGAGTAGAGATGTGTTATGTTTTGTATAGTACTGGTGTTACAGGGATTTTGTGTACATACAAGTTTACCTTGGAATGCAGTCTGTCTGCATAGCTCTCAAATGTGGGCCTATCCTCTTGATGGCCAGAGGTGAGCCTTTCATGTTTTGTCTGTCCACCACACAGGTCCTGTGTCAGATATTTCACTGGCAGTGTGTGTGTTGAGTGCTATCAGTACATGGCTACATCCATTTATGTTTCTAACCTCAAATCCCTGACTAAGGGAATGTTGCAGACTATCCTGTAACACCAGCGACTTGCTTAGTGTATGGCAACAGTTTTCCACATATGGTCCTGTGTTCCAGGCTCTGTCCTCCACCTGCATACCAAGCTTTGTACATATGACATGCTGTCATAGGTTGTTCTGTAGTGGACTGTGAGTATGTCATGCTGCCATTCTTGCCATCAGTCCACTGCTGTTGTATCCCCCACACATACAGTGGGGCTGGGGCCATATATGTGTGGGCTTCACCTACACAATACATGTGTGCCCTTATGCACTCCAGAGGCCAGTGTATGTAACAGTGGTATATGGCTCTGTATTATTGAGTCTAGGTGGGGGGATGCACCATACATAACCTAGGCTGTTACAAAATGTGGGGATATCAGGGGTGAACTGCCTTAAGGTATCTGGATGTACAGTACCATACAATTCACCTATATTTAAATTAGTTACATAAACTGGGTTAATGCAGGCCTATTGCCTCCTGCCATACAGACTGTTCTGTTTGTCAGTGTGCTTGTGATGGTGTCAGTTATGTCTTGTTATGTAACAGTTACATCCCATTGTGTCAACTGAAGTCTTTACCCCCTAGGGATTGTGTACAGAGTGTAGATAGAGGCTGCTGAACTATACACCTGCATTACTTACTGTTGATTTTTTGGTATCCTGTGGCGTAGTCTGTCCTTACTATGAAGGGCTTGACCTGGACAGCAACATTTGTGAACCTTTCCAGACTACTGTATTAATATAACAGTTTCACAGTTGCATTACTCTGTTTATATGGATGCCAGTGTCTGAACAGCTATATGACATGGCATATACAACTGTAATAGTACACAAATAAAGGTTTTCCATTTATGCAAACCTGTGTGTGGTGTTATATCCTATGACCTCTCTGTGGGTATATGTTACAGGCAACGATTGTCATTTGTATGGGTGGCTCATACAGTGCCCAGTTTTATATATATCTTTATGTATATCTGTATCTGCATTTATGTGTCTGTGTGTGTGTGTGTATATATATATATATATATATATATATATATATATATATATATATATATATATATATATGTGTGTGTGTATCCTGGGGATATTGATAGCTTCCACATTGTACATTGCCTATGGGAGCCAGCCTGTATTGCATGGTATGTTACCAATACCAGCCTGACATCATACAGGTGGGATGTAGTACTGTTAACATCTTGTGCCCATGTCGTGTCAGGTCCTGGTTATGGGATATGCAACACGTGGTAGTGTATTGCAGGGATGACGTGTTTGGCTGTGGGGGGGGGCTATACGTATTCGTACAAGATGTAAATTGTTTGGGGCCTCTCAACTCCATTAACGGTGCATGTGGACATATATGTTTTAGTTATTTTCCCATTGTTATCTACAGATGTATGTACATATATACCTATATATATATATATATATATATATATATATATATATATATATATGCTTACATATATAAACTATGTCTGCATATACCTACATAGATATATATATCTGCTTGCATATATATCACTTGCTGTATATATTTAGACATATAGATGTAGATATATATATCTATAGATGTAGGCATTTGCATGTATATATGTTCATATATATTTCTATATATGTATATCTATATCTATATATATATATATATATATATATATATATATATATATATATATAAAGATGTTGTATCTGTTTAGATATTACTATATTTACACACACACATACATCTACGTTGGAATACATTCTCTGTATTGTTGAATGACTGGGCTGGATGATATGTTTGTGAATACATCAGGGTTATGTATATCTGACATGGCTTAGTGGTGAATCACTTTGGCTATGGTGTGCAGGGTCCTGCCTTTGAGCCTTGCAGAGACTGTTTATTTTGTTGCTGGGCAGAACAGCGGCCATTGGATACAGAGTGATTAAGGCACGTTTGAGCAGCTGTAAGTGGGTTTGCATGGGTTTGCACTCAGGTAAGCACTGCTAACTTCCAGTTCCAGTTTCTTACACTGATTTAGCTTCTCAATTGCTTAACCAGTGTAGGCATTGCTTACCCCTGCGCAAACAGGCTTAAACCTGCTAACTGCTTATAAGCGCTTACTCCCGATTACCCCCATGCTAATTTCTTTAAAAGAAAAGAAAAAGGGGTTGATATGAAAGTGGTGAAAAAAGGGGCACAAAGAGGGAAAGACAGTAGGGAAACTAGCCAGGGATGTGTGGGAAGGGTGTAGGGCAGGTCCATAGCTGCCCATTTCTTCTACAGCGACAGCTGTGTATTTACACTGAATTTGGAGGTAGATTTGGACACTCAAACCCCTGGGAGGGGGTGAGGGCAACAATAAAATTTGTGATGCCAATTAGACCGGATTACATGTGTCCAGTGGACACGTGCGAAATGGACAGCTTTGTATGAGGCAAATTTTTTTTGTGGGAACAGATTGCCTCTTTTTTTTTCCAGGTGAGGGTGGTATGTTGGAGAGAGGTAGTAGGTATATTTGGGGGGATAGGGTGGGTAGGTTAACAGACAAGACAAACAAGACGCATACAGGGGCAGTATATGACACATGTGGGGGGTACACACCTTAATGGGGAGGGGTGTTGGGAAATTGGAAGCCCATGGTCCCCTAGTGGAAACAGTGGGACTGAGGTCCCCACCCATGGGCAGTCACCACTGCACCTTCACAGCCCTGAAGGTGGCTGTGCTGGGGGCTGAGTTGCAGAGCTAGGCTGACTCTCTAATCATGACACGTGGCCCTCGAACTGGCGTAGAAGATCACCAAACTACTGGTTGATCTCTCTATGCACCACAACCCCGACCTGGTGACAGGTGCCTGTCCACGCCCACTCCCGGGGGAGCAAGATCCATCCCCTGAGGCAGTTCAATCCAAAGGTGGTGCAGGAACAATGGACAGGGAGGTCCTGGGTTGGGCCCCAGACATGCTTGTGCCCAGTGCCACGGCCAGCTGAGGTGGGACAGGTGGGACCGCTGGGACTGGCCTTCCCAAGGGTGCTATAGTGTTTAGATTTCATCATCATATGTGGGTTAGTAATAGTCAACACATTCCAGAGTTAGGTATAACAGCATGCATAGATATTCCCATTAACCCAGACACCAGATACGGCACAGTTGCATAGCAAACAGAACACATGCATATATGGGACCACAGTGGTAATAAGAACAGCATGCCGGTACATTGATGGCACCATGCCATCAATGTTGGAATAATTCAATATAGCACATGCATGGGAACAATTAAAATATTTATCAAATAATTGGACATTATCAGAACATAGGTGTCATTACATAATAGTTGGGGTGGGTATGTTGATTATTGTTGGAGATATGGTGGCGGAAGAGAAAGATGTCAATTAACAACTAGTATATTCCTACAGTCCTCATTACTCTCCTAGTCAGTGCTGTTATCTGTACTTACAAGTCTTACTACACTACCCTATAGCCTTACTTTGGACAGTGACATGGCTGTTGTCATCGTTACACATGAACTGGTTTTACATGCAGTATACACCTCTTAACTGGTATACCTGTGGAGGGAATGTTTGTTAACACTAATTAACTATTTCTACACATACTCCCAGATTCCTGATTGATATTGTGCACATAGCTATCCAACTCTTTCTGCACAGACTCTAGCCATGTGTTGACGACATGCTGTTGTGCTGGGACATATCTAGAATATTGCCCTCTTCCATCTTTAGTGACCTAACACACACATATACATGCTTTCCTACACAGTTATATTATGCAGCACAGTGTGGGTGACAGTGATCAGTGATACTTTATTATTTAGAGAAACTGAAACACTCACAATTCCCTACAATACTAGAGTGAACAGTACCAGTACAGGTTATAATGGTCTGTATTTCTCAGCACAGTGTTCATATCCGACATACCTGTGGGAGCAATGTTTGTTAGCACTACCTGACTGTTGCCACACAAAGTTCCAGATTGCACATTAGTATTATGCACATATATCTCACTCTGTTACTATATACACTCTGGTCACAGATTGACAACATGGGAGTGTAGATAGGACATACTTGAAATATTACTCTCCTAACAGTTTTGGGAGTTTCTACAGTGACAGGTGTTTTCTTGTAGATGTTTGACAATCACTTGTATTCCCTGTTTGCTGGCTAAACATCTGGGATCATCCCACAGACTTACCAGGGGGACAGTGGGACAGGCAGCAGATATGGGCCCATATACTGGACATTCTGGCCTCATCTGTACAGTTGTGGGGTATGATTCTGTTTGCAGCCTACTTCCACTCCCAGGATTCAGACCATGCCTGTGTCTCCTACAACTTAAACACTGTCCATCACAGTTCTGTCTGCTATATAGATATTGTTGTATATCTCCTATCTGCTTTCTGTCTTATTAATCCCCCTGTGCTTTTATATTCTGACCTTGTATTACAACACTTTTATACAGAATTCCTAGACAGTTATATGTTGTAGGACAGTGTGGGTGACAGTGATGTGTAATACCTCATTATTCAGAGCAAACTGCATCAGTCGCAATGCCATACAATACCAATGTGAACAGTACCATTACTAGATATCATTCTTGTATTTCTGGGCACAGTGTTGGTATCTGACAGACCTGTGGGAGAAATGTTTATTAACACTACTTATTAGCACTACCTGAATGTTCCCACACACAGTACCAGATTCCACATTACTATTATGCACATACATCTCACTCTGTTACTGTACACATTCTGACCACAGCTTGACAAGTTGCTGTGTGAATTGGATATACGTGGCTTCTTAGTCACATAAGGTATTGGGGAGTTGCTGGTGTGCCAGCTTTGTTCCCATAGATGTGTGTCAATCAGTTGTATTTCCTGTTTGCTGCCCATACGTCTGGGATCATCCCACTGATTTCCCAGGGGGCAGGTTGATAGGCAACAGATATGGGCCACTTATCTGGTCATTCTGGATATATCTGTACAGTTGTGGGGTGTGATTCTGTATGCAGACTACTACCACTGGCAGGATTCGAACCATGGCTGTGTGTGCTAAAAAAACAACAGTTCACATCTCAGCTGCATGTGCTATTATGAGATGTATTCCCGCCTCTTTGGTTTATGTAGGGCCGATTTCCCACACTTTTCCGTGATTGGCTGGTTTTGAAAAGGCTAGGCTATGGGCAAACCTGCTTACCTAGGGTTGGCATTGTTTAAAGGGGTATAAGACTGGGCACAGTGAGTTAGCTGGCCTACACATTGTTTACACCTCCTAAGCTGACCTGTGCAATGCTTAGCATTGCTTACATCACACTTTGCATTATAATCCCTTTTTTACATTGAGTTATTATTCATTACACCTTATATGTATGCCTGGTGTTCATGATTCATGTGTACGTACAGTGTATGGGGTCCTTGTGTTTTATTGGGGACTTCAAAACTCTGTTACAATTACACCTGACTTCTGGCCTAACTGCTGTACTCTGGTTCACATATTTATGTTATGTAGTGGGTTATGGTACATATGACTGTATACTGATTCCTTTCACAGGTTCAGTTTGGTTTACTATAGTGAGGACTTGTTTGCCGATACCTCATTCTTCTGTACTTCTGTGATGGCTTGGTGGTTAACTACTGTGACTATGGTGTATAGGGTCCTCGGTTCGAGACGTGCATGGCTGTTTATTTTGTTGATGGCCAGAACAAGGGCCGTTAGATACAGAGTGATTAAAGCACTTTTGAGCATTTGTAAGTGTGCTTGCATGGGTTTGCGTGATGGTAAGCACTGTTAACCTGCCATTACATCTGCTTACAAAGAGTTAGCTTCAGAATTGCTTAACCAGTGTAGGCATTGCTTACCACTGCGCAAACGGGCTTAAGCTCGCTTACTAGTGCTGAAATTTGCTTACTACTGCTTATTGGTGCTTAAACCTGCTTACTAGTGCTTTATTCATTCTGACAGTGACACCTCACATGTGCATTTACTGCAGTACTCTAGTTCATAAAAATATGTTATTTAGTGGGTTATGCAACATAAATATTAGTCATAACGTGCTTTGCCATGGAAAATGGAATGTGCTGCAGTGGGACTTGAACCGGGAATACCTGCTTGTAAGGTGAATGCTCTGCCCACTACACTATTGCTATGCTGCTTCATTTGCACATATCTTCCTTGTTATCCTCTTCAGCCATTTAAGCCGCATTAACCGTAGCTAAGCGGTGGGCACACCAGTGCACCTACGGTTAGCTTTAATGGGATTTTTAAAAAAAAAATTAGAAATGTTTGTTCATTTTATTTAAGTATACTTTTGTTGCTGTTGTACACAAGGGGGACTGTTGATGGGGATATGCAGACATCTATGTGGTCCCTCTCCACAAAGGTGGTGCCTCAACAGATCCTGGAAACTATCGCCCCATAAGCCTGACTAGCTTGGTCTTCAAGGCTATGGAAAGGATCATCATGGACCTCATAAATAAAGATATTGGGGACCTACAGACACTGGATCCTACACAGTTCAGCTTTGTTAAGGGCAGATCCTGCCTCTTAAACCTGGTTGATTTCTTTGAAACAGTCACCAAGTCCATTGATGAGGGGAAGGTGGTCCACACAGCCTACCTGGACCTCGCAAAAGCCTTCGATACAATACCCCACTCGGGCATTATAGATAAGCTCACCAGCTTAAATATAAACCCCTATGTCACTAGATGGGTTGCAAACTGGCTCAAGGACAGAACCCACATGGTTAGAATTGCTGGAGCCATGTCAGACTCCAAACCAGTTACAAGTGGCGTCCCACAAGGCTCAGTCCTGGGACCTCTCTTGTTCGGTATATATTTCTCGGAGGTACAGGCCAACACGGAAGGACTGTGGCTGACCAAGTTCGCAGATGACTGCAAACTGGGTGCCATAATAGACTCTCCAACTGACACAAGCATCCTGCAAAAGGGCCTCATAGAAACAGACAACTGGTGCCAGAGCCATGACCTCAAGCTAAACGCCAAAAAGTGTATAGTCATCCCCTTTGGCAAAAACAAAGTGCCCACAAATTACCACATAGGTGGTAATCCATTAAGTACAGAAGAAGTAATTAGGGACCTGGGGACCCAAGTTGATAGCAGTCTCTCATTTGACAACCACGTGGCCAAAGTGGTTAGAAAAACATTTTATATAGCCCACCTAATCATGAAGGGATTCACATCTAGATCAGGGGAGGTCATCGTGCCTCTTTACTCATCCCTCATCAGGCCCATAATTGAGTACAATGCCCCTTTTGGGATGTACCTTACCAGACACCTGCAGCAACTGGAAAGACACCAAAAGTACCTCACCAAGAGGATCAAAGGGCTCAAACAGATGCCATATTCTGCCCGGTTAAAGAAATTCAAGCTCTACTCAGTGGCATACCGCCTGTTCAGGGGCAATCTGTGCCTGACGTATAAAGTCATGTCCAACCCGAAATTAATGGACATGCTGCACCTCAGAAAATCCAAATCCCATCGAGCTAAGTGCCCGAGAGACTTGAACCTCAGCACTGAAATAAATAGGACATGCTGGAGGGACATGTTCATAACCCAGAGGCTCCCTTCACTCTGGAATAAAATCCCAGTCCAGGTTAGGCAGAGTCCCTCATTGACTCTCTTCAAGAGGAATCTTGATGAGTGGATGGGGGATCATAGGTTTAACCCGGGTATCACTTCTGTGTCACTGTTAGACAGAGGCACAGTATACTAACCTCGAAAAAGGGCATAGCAAAATTAATTTAAAATGGGTGGCGAAAGCCAAACACATTCTGGCTAGGCTTATAAATGCCCTAGGGCAGATAGCCTAGTATGAACCTATGAACCTATGAACCTATGAGCAGTCTCGCTCATTTCATACCCCTTTCAGCTGTTCTTCCTTGCGGGGGCGTGTATATTCTGAGAACTCTGCTCTCAGGCACACCCCCTGCACTCTTATATGCTCCATGTAAGACTAGGAGCTCAGGCAGCGCACCTCATTACTATGCATGGCTGCCGCTGTGCCTAAATGGCTAAATTCCTACCTCCGCAGGACTAAGACTAAGCTGGACATGGGAGGAATAGTAAACTGGTTGTCCTGATGATAGTGAAAGTGGTGGTCAGGATGCTTTTCTCTAAGTTCAGTGACTGAATCCTGATGTACTTCTGTGGCATGGAACTGGGAACTAATCTGCTTTTCAGATCATTTTCCAAATCTGGGTCACAGTGAAATTCAAATGCTGTAGTGGCAGTATAGTACACTCAGACATAACTCATGATCAGCAGTCACATGTTAACTATCCTCAGAAACTGATGGTAAACCTAAAAAAAAACAAAGCACTAATCCAGTCCCAGTTACCCCTGTATAATCTTTCTGCTTTGCTTTTTTTACTGATGAGTTTAATAATTTCTTCTTCATGCTGCTTTTGTTGAAAAAACACAGTGGATGGAAAAATGTCAGAAAGCATTGTTTTTATTTCACTTCTTTAAACTGAACATTTGGTCATGTCGTCAAGATAACACAAAAGTACTTTTGAGTACATTTATTTGTTACATGGGTCTGACTATGTTACATGCATGGATGGCTCCCAACAGTTCACGGAGGTTGTCACCTAGAGATGCAAGAGCAGCCTCCTGCAGCCTCAGGCCCTATCTGGTGTAATGTTCCATACATGCCTGCACCACCATTACAGCCTGAAACATGCACCTGCTGGTACCAGCTATGTCGACTATTCCAGGGGCATGATGTCCAGTGGCCCTACCACAAGCACCCTAGGACATTCCCCTATATGGTGCCCTGCTGGCCATCTGGCTATGCCTGCTGTGACCGGATACAGTAGGCATGGTTACCACACTTCCCTGTGCACTGGCACCAAATGCCAGCTGTTTCTCCACTATGGCCACTGGTGATGGGGTATGTGTAGGCACTGAAACTGTGTGCAAGGTTGAGGTGGCTAAAAGGGGGGTGTCAAATGTTGGTGCACTGTCGGCCCCTGACAACCCCACCTGTGCCTTAACAGTACTATCATCATTTTCGGTGTCTGTATGGACACCAACATTAGATTGCATGCAGGAGGGACCCTAACCCACCTCGCCACCTGTGGGGGAAAACAGTAAATGCACTTTAAAAACCTGTACAGCATTGCCTAATGGTACAAACACACACACCTCCGTAATACCTACCTGTCCATGGCTTTACAGACAGTCCCATTTATATGTCCATGTGTTACCCCTTCCTGCATCACACTTGTTAACATACACACATTGATACCACTCATTAATGTCTCAGTTCTCTAAATGCCCACACAAGCAGCCACAACACAAGACCTGTTGCTACTTTACCTCCCTGATCTGTGTGTAGTGGTTTTACATGGCCTCACTGCTGTCATTCGGTATGCACCCTCTGTATGTCCGGACATGGTGTGCATGGCCCCTATATGTGTGGGCTACTATGTTGTATCCATAATATCTCACACTGGTGTGTCATGTGTATGTAATGCTCAGTACATGCCAGATATGCTGCTCCTTCAGCATATCATGTGACAACTGTAATATTTGGATACACTCCCTGGTGTTGACTAGTACTTCCCCAATGGATATGTAGAGCTGCATACATGGTTTGTAGGTGACCTCTTTGCTGACTGTGATATTAAGGGAGTACCTGGTGTCTACCTTCCCTCTGAATGCCTGTTCCATGCTACAGGCCATATTATCCTATTTGCTGTCCTGTGATTACACACATGACAGTTATTCCTGGTGTGTAATGTGGCAGTCCATGTCCATGTCCATGTACTGGATGGTCCCAAAGGGAGGTACAGCTGTATGACCACCCCACAATCACACATGTGCATACATGGCCATCCACACAAATACACACATGCACACACGCATCCTACATGCATCTACCTCCCTCCACTTTACCAGAGTGACCTTGCAGATGAACTAACTAACCACCAGAATGTACACACACACACACACACACACACACACACACACACACACACACACACACACACACACACACAGGTGAGGTTGCACAATGATAGTACACACAGTCCTCCTATTACCCATCTGTCAACATGCAGAGCATATAGTACAGAAAAGCATGCAGTTCAGCTATAGTCAATCCATGCTAGCAACAATATACATGTGAGTGATGCATGTGCTGTGTCACTAGGTGATGGCCCTTCACCTAGATACCACTGCACCCATGTACACAGTATTGCTGTGCACCTATTCCGCACCCTGCCATGTACTGTGCACCACAAGTCACAGGTTTACAATGCATTGCGGAATGTGTAGTATTGTCAGTTATGTCAGCTTTACTTCTCACAGCCCCTATGTTTTTCAGCAACACATACCTGAGATGATATGTGGACAGTGGTCATTGGTGAATGCTTGATGCCTGATTTACAGCTGTCAACATCAACAGACCATGTATGACCACTCCAATACTCTTACACTGACAGCCATCAGATCATACAGTGGTTATGGGGGTGTACAGACCTTTATTGATTTGAGACGCACATCCTTGATCTGCCATGGGACCACATCAACGCATATCCTAGCAGAGCATGAGCCTGGTATGTGGCATATGCCCTGCACTTTCACATGCAGTGTCTACAGATTGTGTTAAGTGTGTGGCTGCTGACTGCAATGCATACACAACATGTGGGCATATGTGAGCACATCCTTATCATGACGGTTTATCATACCGCTTGTGTATACTACAGCAGTCACTACTCCTGGCAGGGGTATACTAGTGTGGGCCATCTGCATTTGCCAGTGTATGTTCAGTCCCCCTATTCTGCATGATTACAATGTCTACTCGTGTGCACATCCCATGGTGTTCACACACTGCCATCACTATTACTGTGTGGGTAGGGTTATGGCTGCCACAGGTCCTGAACCTGACTATGTGCAGATAGAGCCATTCCTAGCATCCTTAGTATCCGTGCTGCAGTGCACTGGTGTGTCATGGTGAACCCCCCCCTCCTTCAGCCTTTATGCAGATGCATGACAAGTAAGCCTTACACATGTGTGTCAATTTGCAGTGTCCCATAGACTGAACACCACATGTTCCAGTCTAGTCCCAGCTGATTATGTGGACTGCTGTAATGCCTTATGCCATAGTGTATCTCTGCAGCAGTTGCCATTGTCCTACAGGTATATACACTGGTGTTGCACTGTATATGGGTGTTGTTCTGAACATGTCCCTACTGTAGGCCATGTCTGCCACCAGTATGTTACTCCCTATGGACACATTCCGCAATGACAGGATGTTAGTTATCATGCAGGTGTCTGACATACCCTTCCAATACCCCATCACGGTCAACCCTGTGAGACCGTGCATTTCACAGCAACAATAGATGCACGTGTACAGCATGCATTCAGGGTGGGTGTGTTAGATGTGTGCATGGAATATACCATCACCATTACATGCCTGGTGTGTTGGCAAGCATCTACATAAAATATACTCACCAGCTACAGGCTGCTGCCTTGGTAGTATCCCGGTGGGACCTACACAAGCGGGTGAGTGATGCAATGTCAGTGGCCACACCTGCAGCAGTGCTACCGGGTGGGTGCAGTATTAAAATACATCAACAGTACATTCCCACGATACTACCACATCTGGACATCTGTTTATCACTACAATGCAGCAACACAATATATCTATGACATGTCAGATATGCATGATCTAACTGTACCAATGCAGATGTATACACAACAGTGGTCTACTGATGTGCCCTGTGTCCTGACCTGCATGCTCCTCGGCTGGTGTGTGGGTGACAACCACCTCCAAGAAGGTGTCCTGATGTTGATGGCTGGCTGAACAGGTAGGTGCCACGAGGCTGGTCGGGAGCTCCTCCACACGTGTCAGGGGAGGGCGGATGGCATGTCCCCCCATGGCAAGGTGATCCCCCTGGACTGGCACGCTGACAGGCATTATGAAGCAGATTAGTACAATGATGCCAGACCTGCTCATAACTGTAGTTGTGCAGTATGAATTCACTGACCCTGTGAACTAGGTCATTCCACAGGGCAGTCCACTTCTGCTGCTCATGTGCAGCCCTGACAAACAGCACTGGGTAAGTGCTAGATGAAGTGTGATACCACCACATCATTCTCTGTTTGTGAATAGGTGGACAACCGTACATGTGACATCTTGGCTGAAAGACATAAAGATGGAAACAGGTCTGAGTGACTCATACAGCAAGGTTACCACAGTTCATAATACACATCTCTGTCACCCCCCCCACCATATCAGCTTCAACAAACTGTACACACAACTCATTAGGTATGGCTACAGCTTACCTACCAGTGGGACAGATATTGTATTGTACCACACTTTCTGCTATGTGATGGTACCCATGTCCCCTGTGGGAACACTATTATTGCTGGACTGTTACAGACTATTCACCTGCATGCCATTGTCAGGGCAACTATGGTTCCATATATGCCAGTGGTATGGCCGCTTTGGGATTGGTGTACATCTGACATTCTGTGTTATTGGGGATATCTATGCATGCTGTTGGACATGTACCTGGATTGTGTAGACTATTACTACCAACATATGTTCTATAACAGTGACACAATAACATGTATATGTTCTATTGGCCAGCAGAACCACCTCTCCAAACCCATCTGCCCATAAAACCTGGCCACATCACATGTGTGTCCCAACCAGGGGCCCTCCACATATACTGGTCCAGCAATACCATCAGGTGGAACCAACACAGGGGATGTTGTGTCCCCCCTCGGGGCACACACAGACATGTTCCTGTCCCCTGAGGTCAGGTCTAGGGTCTGTACCATACCGGGCTCCACAGACACATGCAGGATGTGCTACATCAGTCTGAGGCACCCAGTACACATTCACAGGGCGGACATGCTCCTCTTACTCAGCCTCCAGACCAGGCACCTTCAGGATGTGGAGTGCTGTTGTGAGTAGCAGTGGGTGGGAGGCTTGTTTACATTGTGCCCATATTGGGGCCCATGGGTTGACCACATTACAGACCACACACCATCCAGGGTGTTTACCCACCACATGTGTCACATATCACCCGTGTAGACTGTCCTGTATATCTACCAACCCTGACCACTTCCACAAGTGTGTCTGCCATACTTCCCCATATTTCCATTGCATACTTCACAGACGGGGGCAATGTGGACCCAACAAGGGACTAATGTGACATACCCATACATGTTGCATACACTGCCAGCTGTAGCTATATGTGTGTATTGCTATGTGTGCTAGTGCCTCGCACATAGCACGCATCACTGTGGTAGTAATATAGGGGACATGTCTTTACATACATATATGTTTGTCTGTGTGTTTGTATATATGTAGACATGTGCATATAGGTATATATCTATATATGTGTAGATATATGTGATGTATATATGTGCACATATATACGTCTACACATAGGTATCTGTATATTTGTGGACATACATGCTGATGCATATATATCTTTATATATTATATATGTGACATATGTACCCATATGCATATCTATATATGGGGTACATTCAGACATCAGCTCCACAATCTCACAACACCTTATTGCACAGCTGCACTGTTCTGCCTTGCTACAACACTGACAGGTGCCACATATGGACATGGCCTGATATTAGGGGGTATATGTAGGACCCAATTGCAGGTAACCCTATTACACACCTATGGTATTCCGGCATGCTACATTACAGGTTAACCTGAGTATCCTGCCAGTGGTGGACTGTGGGTCCCACATGTCCATCATAATGGCATTACTTCCACCACCAACTATTGGCCACATAATATACATACTTCCCACTAAACAACACACACTGTGATGGCTTATATCTTGTCAGTCAGTGCTGACCTGCATAGTTGACAGCTATGGCCCACTACCCACAGGGACAGACACTATTGTCCATAGCAGTTGTTCAGTTGAACATCATCACAACAATACCTGATGGCACATATAAATCATTCCACATCATCTATCCATTATTATGGACCAGGTACTACATTCTATTACATGTATATATACTTCACATACCTGTTGTGGGAATGATGTCTTAATGAACGAATGCTGAATAAATGCCTTTGCCTTAGGATTTTTCTTTGGATAGCTTGCAGCATGGCTTTAGTAGTTGATGCACGTTATCAGGTGATGACCTCTGCACCAATGAGTGTCCTCCACTTGCTAACTGCATGCAGCTTACTGTGTAGTACTTCCAATTACCACTGTCATGGCAACCACCTACTATATATCTCTACATCATGTGGGCGTGGTCCCTTTGCCTTTCCTGTGTTATGGACATCCTTCCTGTGTGTGGGTATCGGTGTTACAGACAGCAGGTAGCAATACCTCTTACAGGAGAACTTGCACACTCAGGCCAGCTACATATTTGTAGGAAATTCCAAAACTACAGACAGAGTATGATTAGAGATGTGTTATGTTTTTTATAGTACTGGTATTACAGTTTTTTTTGTGTACATACTAGTTTACCTTGGAATGCAGTCTGTCTGAATAGCTCTCAACTGTGGGCCTATCCGCTTGATGGCCAGAGGTGTGCCTTTCATGTTTTGTCTGTCCACCACACAGGTCCTGTATCAGATATTTCACTGGCAGTGTGTGTGTTGAGTGCTATCAGTACATGGCTACATCCATTTATGTTTCTAACCTCAAATCCCTGACTAAGGGTATGTTGCAGACTATCCTGCAACACCAGTGACTTGCTTAGTGTATGGCAACAGTTTTCCACATATGGTCCTGTGTTCCAGGCTCTGTCCTCCACCTGCATACCAAGCTTTGCACATATGACATGCTGTCATGGGATGTTCTGTAGTGGACTGTGAGTATGTCATCCTGCCATTCCTGCCATCAGTCCACTGCTGTTGTATCCCCCTCACATACGGTGGGGCTGGGGCCATATATG
>NC_056747.1:113685088-113750088 GCF_019279795.1 Protopterus annectens | reverse complement strand
ATGTGTGGGAAGGGTATAGGGTAAGTCCATAGCTGCCCATTTCTTCTACAGCAACAGCTGTGTATATACACTGAATTTGGAGGTAGATTTGGACACTCAAACCCCTGGGAGGGGGTGAAGACAACAATAATAAGTTGTGATGCCAATTACATCAGATTACATGTGTCCAGTGGACACACGTGCGAAATGGACAGCTTTGTATGGGGGGAGATTTTTTTTGTGGGAACAGATTGCCCCTTTTTTTTTCCAGGTGAGGGTGGGATGTTGGGGAGAGGTAGTAGGTATATTTGGGGGGGTAGGGTGGGTAGGTTAACAGACAAGACAAACAAGATGCATACAGGGGCAGTATATGACACATGTGGGGGATACACACCTTGATGGGGAGGGGTGTTGGGAAATTGGAAGCCCGTGGTCCTCCTAGTGGAAACAGTGGGACTGAGGTCCCCAACCATGGGCAGTCACCACTGCACCTTCACAGCCCTGAAGGTGGCTGTGCTGGGGGCTGAGTTGCAGAGCCATGCTGACTCTCTTATTGTGACATGCGGACCTTGAACTGGCGTAGAAGATCACCAAACTACTGGTTGATCTCTCTATGCACCACAACCCCGACCTGGTGACAGGTGCCTGTCCACGCCCGCTCCCGGGGGGGGGGCAAACCCCATCCCCTGAGGCAGTTCTACCCAAAGGTGGTGCAGGACCAACGGACAGGGAGATCCTGGGTTGGGCTCCAGACATGCTTGTGCACGGTGCCACGGCCAGCTGAGGTGGGACAGGTGGGTCCGCTGGGACTGGCCTTCCCAAGGGTGCTATAGTGTTTAGATTTCATCTTCATATGTGGGTTAGTAATAGTCAACACATTCCAGAGTTAGGTATAACAGCATGCATAGATATTCCCATTAACCCAGACACCAGATACGGAACAGTTGCATAGCAAACAGAACACATGCATATATGGGACCACAGCGGTAATAAGAACAGCATGCCGGTACATTGATGGCACCATGCCATCAATGTTGGAATAATTCAATATAGCACATGTATGGGAACAATTAAAATATTTATCAAACAATTGGACATTATCAGAACATAGGTGTCATTACATAATAGTTGGGGAGGGTATGTTGATTATTGTTGGAGATATGGTGGGGGAAGAGAAAGATGTCAATTAACAACTAGTATATTCCTACAGTCCTCATTACTTTCCTAGTCAGTGCTGTTATCTGTACTTACAAGTCTTACTACACTACCCTATAGCCTTACTTTGGACAGTGACATCGCTGTTGTCATCGTTACACATGAACTGGTTTTACGTGCAGTATACACCTCTTAACTGGTATACCTGTGGAGGGAATGTTTGTTAACACTAATTAACTGTTTCTACACATACTCCCAGATTCCTGATTGATGTTGTGCACATAGCTATCCAACTCTTTCTGCACCGACTCTAGCCATGTGTTGACCACATGCTGGTGTGCCGGGACATATCTAGAATATTTCCCTCTTCCATCTTTAGTGACCTAACACACACATATACATGCTTTCCTACACAGTTATATTATGTAGCACAGTGTGGGTGACAGTGATCAGTGATACTTTATTATTTAGAGAAACTGAAACACTCACAATTCCCTACAATACTAGAGTGAACAGTACCAGTACAGGTTATAATGGTCTTTATTTCCCAGCATAGTATTCATATCCGATGTGCCTGTGAAAGCAATGTTTGTTAGCTCTACCTGACTGTTGCCACACAAAGTTCCAGATTACACATTAGTATTATGCACATATATCTCACTCTGTTACTATATACACACTGGTCACAGATTGACAACATGGGAGTGTAGATAGGACATACTTGAAATATTACTCTCCTAACAGTTTTGGGAGTTTCTACAGTGACAGGTGTTTTCTTGTAGATGTTTGACAATCACTTGTATTCCCTGTTTGCTGGCTAAACATCTGGGATCATCCCACAGACTTACCAGGGGGACAGTGGGACAGGCAGCAGATATGGGCCCATATACTGGACATTCTGGCCTCATCTGTACAGTTGTGGGGTATGATTCTGTTTGCAGCCTACTTCCACTCCCAGGATTCAGACCATGCCTGTGTCTCCTACAACTTAAACACTGTCCATCACAGTTCTGTCTGCTATATAGATATTGTTGTATATCTCCTATCTGCTTTCTGTCTTACTAATCCCCCTGTGATTTTGTATTCTGACCTTGTATTACAACACTCTTATACAGAATTCCTAGACAGTTATATGTTGTAGGACAGTGTGGGTGACAGTGATGTGTAATACCTCATTATTCAGAGCAAACTGCATCAGTCGCAATGCCATACAATACCAATGTGAACAGTACCATTACTAGATATCATTCTTGTATTTCTGGGCACAGTGTTGGTATCTGACAGACCTGTGGGAGAAATGTTTATTAACACTACTTATTAGCACTACCTGAATGTTCCCACACACAGTACCAGATTCCACATTACTATTATGCACATACATCTCACTCTGTTACTGTACACATTCTGACCACAGCTTGACAAGTTGGGGTGTGAATGGGACATATGTGGCTTCTTAGTCACATAAGGTATTGGGAAGTTGCTAGTGTGCCAGCTTTGTTCCCATAGATGTGTGTCAATCAGTTGTATTTCCTGTTTGCTGCCTATATGTCTGGGATCATCCCACTGATTTCCCAGGGGGACAGGGTGATAGGCAACAGATATGGGCCACTTATCTGGACATTCTGGACATATCTGTACAGTTGTGGGGTGTGATTCTGTATGCAGAGTACTACCACTGGCAGGATTTGAACCATGGCTGTGTGTGCTAAAAAAACAACAGTTCACATCTCAGTTGCATGTGCTATTATAAGATGTATTCCCGCCTCTTGGGTTTAAGTAGGGCCGATTTCCCACACTTTTCCGTGATTGGCTGGTTTTGAAAAGGCTAGGCTTTGGGCAAACCTGCTTACCTAGGGTTGGCATTGTTTAAAGGGGTATAAGACTGGGCACAGTGAGTTAGCTGGCCTACATATTGTTTACACCTCCTAAGCTGACCTGTGCAATGCTTAGCATCGCATACATCACACTTTGCATTATAATCCCTTTTTTACATTGAGTTATTATTCATTACACCTTATATGTATGCCTGGTGTTCATGATTCATGTGTACATACAGTGTATGGGGTCCTTATGTTTTACTGGGGACTTCAAAACTCTGTTACAATTACACCTGACTTCTGGCCTAACTGTTGTACTCCGGTTCACATATTTATATTATGTAGTGGGTTATGGTACATATGACTGTATACTGATTCCTTTCACAGGTTCAGTTTGGTTTTACTATAGTGATGACTTGTTTGCTGATACCTCATTCTTCTGTACTTCTGTGATGGCTTGGGGGTTAACTACTGTGACTATGGTGTATAGGGTCCTGGGTTCGAGACGTTCATGGCCGTTTATTTTGTTGATGGCCAGAACAAGGGCCGTTAGATACAGAGTGATTAAGGCACTTTTGAGCATTTGTAAGTGTGTTTGCATGGATTTGCGTGATGGTAAGCACTGCTAACCTGCCATTACATCTGCTTACAAAGAGTTAGCTTCAGAATTGCTTAATTAGTGTAGGCATTGCTTACCACTGCGCAAACAGGCTTTAGCTCGTTTACTAGTGCTTAAATTTACTAACTACTGCTTATTGATGCTTAAACCTGCTTACTAGTGCTTTATTCATTGTGACACGGACACCTCACATGTGCATTTACTGCAGTACTGCAGTTCATAAAAATATGTTATTTAGTGGGTTATGCAACATAAATATTAGTCATAATGTGCTTTGCCATGGAAAATGAAATGTGCTGCAGTGGGACTTGAACCAAGAATACCTGCTCGTAAGGTGAATGCTCTGCCCACTACACTATTGCTATGCTGCTTCATTTGCATATATCTTCCTTGTTATCCTCTTCAGCCATTTAAGCTGCATTAACCGTAGCTAAGCGGTGGGCATACCAGTGCACCTACGGTTAGCTTTAATGGGATTTTTAAAAAAAATTAGAAGTGTTTGTTCATTTTATTTATGTATACTTTTGTTGCTGTTGTACACAAGGGGGACTGTTGATGGGGATATGCAGACACCTATGAGCAGTCTCGCTCATTTCTTACCCCTTTCAGCTGTTCTTCCTTGCGGGGGCATGTATATTCTGAGAGCTCTGCTCTCAGGCATGCCCCCTGCACTCTTATATGCTCCATGTAAGACTAGGAGCTCAGGCAGCGCACCTCATTAGTATGCATGGTGTGCTGCCGTCCTGCTCCTAAATGGCTACCTCCGTGCAGGACTAAGCTAGTCCTACATGGAGGAATAGTAAATCCGGGGGATTGTCCTGGATGTAGATGAAGTGGTGTCAGGATGCTTCTAGGTTTCTAAGTTCGGTGACTGAATCGTGATGTACTTCTGTGTCATGGAACTGGGAACTAATCTGCTTTTCAGATCATTTTCCAAATCTGGGTCACAGTGAAATTCAAATGTTGTAGTGGCAATATAGTACACTCAGACATAACTCATGATCAGCAGTCACATGTTAACTATCCTCAGAAACTGATGGTAAACCTAAAAAAAACAAAGCACTAATCCAGTCCCAGTTACCCCTGTATAATCTTTCTGCTTTGCTTTTTTTACTGATGAGTTTAATAATTTCTTCGGTCATGCTTTGTTGATTTGCAAAACACAGTGGATGAAAAAATGTCAGAAAGCATTGTTTTTATTTCACTTCTTTAAACTGAACTTTTGGTCATGTCAACATAACACGAAAGTACTTTTGAGTGCATTTATTTGTTACATGGGTCTGAATATGTTATATTTCCACTTCAACACTAAAAACTGCATTTTATGCAAATATACCTATCATAACACGATTCAATGAACTGTCATCTCAACACTGTTAGAGCAGTGTGTTATACAAAGATTTGCCATTGAGTATTAGTGCAGTGTTATACAAAGATTTGCCATTAAGTATTAGTGCAGTGTGTTATACAAAGATTTGTCATTAACTAGAGATAGTAGAAAATGCTGTTATGGGACTATTATCAGACACTTAGAGGTCATCACAAGTGGGTATTCACAGCTCTAGTCCTGTTAGACATCTTTACTGCAAAGATCGTAAGTGATCTGCAATGCAAGATAAATCTTTCTTTGGATGTCCTCAGGGCAAGCACTAAGGCCAGCACACAGAACCTACAAACAGGATTATTGAAAGACATGAACAAAGTATTAGATTGGCCAAGGAAGTAACATTAGCCTTAACATAACATTTTGTCCTTTTGTAGAGTTTATAAATGGCTGTTGGGTGGAAACACTAAACTAACACAAAGCAGGGAAATGAACACAGGGTTTTAAGGGGCTGAGCTGATAAGAAGCTGCTTCCTGTATTGCATGGTATGGGGTTTGATTTCTTTAAGTTCCACTGATAACTAAACAGTGCTCCTGGGTCACTGAAAAAGGACACGTGTCCAATAGGCATAGGTTTTTGACAAATGACTTAAAACAATGATTTTGTGCTGCTGCTAAGATTAAGGATGAACGATTATGGCCAATGAGAGAAGAAACTGATTAGATATAAGACGGTACTGGGACATATGATTAGAGTAAATGAATTCAAAGAAGAAGAAAGAAATGTTGCAATTTTTGTCATTTTATCACAACTTACTAAGACCTTGTCTGAACTTCTTCATCCATTTTTGGAGGATACACTTCAAACAGAGGCATTGCTAGGGTGGGAAGTCTTTTTTTTCCTGAAAAGGACACCAGATAATCTATCTATGGTTATGACTGCAAGAAACATGCAGCCAGGTCTGTAATGTTCAAGGATGAATACCTTGCTGCACTCAAGAAAACGTGAGTTTAAATAGTGGGTCTGGCACTTGAGGAGATGGCCAAGGTGAGGGATGAGAAAGATTTGTCAATGTCAGCTCCTAGGGTGCAATAAAAGCTCTGCTTCATTGATTAACATTTGATGAATAGTTGGGGAGATTACCTGGGGGGCAAAGATGATTCATGCTTATGAACCTGGTATTAACTAGCATAACTGTGAGACAGACTCAGAAAAGAGTTAGGACAAACAGAAACCACTGTTTCCTGACTCCTCCATCCCACTTTCAGAAAGTAAGACAAGAGCTCCAGAAGACTTGCACCCACTGTAAATCAGTACCTTACACACACACACACACACACACACACACACACACACACACACACACACACACACACACACACGCACGCATGCACGCACGCACACACACACACAAACTCATGCACATAGACACACACACACACATATACATAAAAAACTCTCAAGTTTGGCATCACATTTTAAATATGGTATAAAAGTCTGAATATTAAGCACTGGTTGCAGAATATTAGCAGAATATTTTGTATGTGCATTCTTCTGGATTCCACTCATTATTATTAATTTGCTTATGACCTTATTTCACTTTTCCCATTGCAAATACTATTGTTTTTATTTTCTTATTTTCTTTAGTAGTATATCCATGTAGTGTAGTGTAAACTAGAATCACACAACCAAATTTTGAAGCAAATAATTAGTTTATAAGTCTACATCATTGAAGTGTGAACCCCACTGTGATGACCGTGCCCTGGCCCAGCAATCAAGGATACTCAGTCTTCATCACTAACACCAGGGAGGTCGTCTCATAGAAGAAAAAAGGATAACTAATACACACAGTAAAGTACAATTTCCTTGAAGTGCGCACAGAGATCACAGTCAGTCTGGGGCTGGTTGCTCCTTTGCTCACCATTTCCCCAATAAGACTCCCCACTGGCACAGTTATAGGGTCCAGGTCTCAGCCTAGCTGGGCAAGCTAAAAACCTCCAGTACCCTCTCTGCCCAACCAGTGCTTTGTGTCCATGCCAAGTAGCTGACACACCATACACACACACTTTGAGATAAGTATTTATATAACTTCACAGACACTCCTGGTAAAGGCTGACACAGATTCTCAAGCTGTGCCCCTTTACCCAGACTATAAAGTAGTAATTACTGCCACCACCCAACTAATAATATCAGCTACTAAATGGCCCTTAAACAGGTGTCCAGTTATTACTGTACAATATTATTTTCCAATGGTAGTATGACTAACAGTCAAGGCTTACTTTAGAGTGGCCTATTACATTAACCTCTATAAATATGCAATAAAACCAGCCACAGGTAGAAGATTTTAAAATATTTAATAGTAAATAATTAAAACACAAGACAAAACTACTACACCACAGAGATATCTAAGAGTTCAGATATCACACAGAAACTTAAAATAATACAGTAGGACAGGTCAGATTTCAAAGAAAAATACCTAATTAATCTTTACTAACTTTAACTATTCCTACAAGAAATCACAGTGCTAAAACTTACATGTGAGCACAAGGCAGAGTGCTGATAAGTTGAATATCAAGACCAAAATGCTCCCAGTCTCTTGTGAGAAATAGTATTTAAACATTACTAAGAAACATGTCTCTAAGGCTCTCTCAAATTGCATAATTTTTGACACTTAGGTTTTCCCAGTATTCATATTGCATCATCTTAACACCTAGTCTGAGTTCTCAGGCTACAAACTGAATTATTTAGCAGTTTAACACCTGCACAACAACTTACAACAATAGAAGACATTTCACATGTATATTCTAACAGAAACTAGAGCAATAAAGCACATTCCACATCTAAATTCTGGTCATAAACTTTAGCCTTAAAATAATGGGCATGAAACCTTCATCCAGCCGCACTGGAGCCGAATTCTAACATGAAAGGGTCACAACATGCTTCACTGGGCCAGTAGAGTGCAATGTTCTCACATATTTTGCAGTTCCACATTTCACAGTATTCTTTACACTCAAGAAACATGCCTGTATTTTACATTTATTATCAAGAAAACATGCCTGTATTTTACATTTATTTACAAATGCCAGAATTATATATCAAATTCTATTTGACTAGCTGGCAGCCTTCACCCATCTCTCCCCAATCGTCACATCTCTTATCCACCCCCGGGGAACTCAAGCAAGTTTTTCAAGTGCCCCTTGAGAAACATCGCTTGAGAGTGTCAGGTCTAGCTGGGTGTACCTCACCCCATTCACTGTCTTGAGTGCCCATCTGCATTTGCATTGCTACTCCCACTGCAGTGCTGCACTGACATATCATATGCTTGCAACCCCAGACTCCATCTTAGCAACTTGGCATTTTGCTGACTGGCTCTGTTTAACCATGTTAGAGGGTTGTGATCTGTCATCACAGTGAATTTTCTTCCATACATATATGGCTGAAGTTTTTGTAGTGCCCACACTATGGCTAGACATTCCTTTTCTACCGCTGCATAGCATTTCTCCCTGGGTTGGAGCCTATGACTGAGATAAACCACTGGGTGCTCTTCTCCCTCTGAAGAAATCTGGCTAAGTACAGCCCCCACCCCATAGTTTGAAGCATCCACCTGCAGAATTATTTGCTACAGTCTGGACTGGCTAACACAGGGGGGGTCCTCCCAAAGCTTCCTTAAGCTTCTGAAATGCCTGCTCACATGCTGGGGTCCACACTACCTTATCTGGCCTATTCTTCCTTGTCAGGTCTGTAAGGGGAACAGCTATGATACTATAATTGGGAACAAACTTTCTGTAGTACCTTGCTGTCCCCAAGAATGCCCTCACCTGCTTTTGGTAACAGGTGCAGGCCATGCCTGAATAGCTTCCACTTTGGCAGGTTCTGGCCTTATCTTACCACTCCCCACTCTATGTCCTAGGTAGGAGACCTCTGCCATACACACCTGACATTTGCTTTGCTTAATGGTCAACCCCGCTCTCTGTAGTCTACCCAGCACCTCACTGACATGCTGAAGGTGCTCTTGCTAGGAAAGGCTGTAGATAGCATTATCATCCATGTAAGCAAGGGCAAACCCTCCTGCTCCCGCTAAGATATGATCTACCAGCCTCTGGAAAGTTGCTGGAGCATTTTTCATCCCAAAGGGCATCTTTGTGAACTCATACAAGCCAAAAGGAGTCACAAAGGCTGACTTCTCTCTAGCACTGGGAGTCAAGGGCACCTGCCAGTAACCCTTGGTAAGATCAATGGTTGTAAGATACTTAGCCTCACCCAGCTGCTCTAGGGCCTCATCTGTCCTAGGCATGGGGTAAGCATCTGATTCTGTGTGACTATTTAATTTCTTGTAGTTCACACAGAACATGTTGCTGCCATCCTTCTCTGGCACCAACACCACTGGTGAGGCCCAGGGACTGCTGGATTCTTGAATCATCCCTAGTTCCAACATCTCCTGTACCTCCTCCCTCAGAGTCTGTTTGACTCTCTCAGGCACCCTATAAGGGGCCGGCCTGATAGGCCTTTGGGGTCCTGTATCCACCTGGTGCTGCATCAGGTGGGTGCTCCCTGGTTTCCCGGTGAACATGCCCACAAACTCCTACAACACTGCTCGGATTTCTCGAACCTGGGTAGGAGATAGCTGCTGGGACATTGCTACCCCTTCCACCGAGGTGTCAGCCCGAGCCTCACTGGGGAGATCAGTCACAAGATCTCTCTCAGACTCCTCTGGCAATCCGCTGCAAATGCTCAGCACAAGGGCCTCCCTATCATGGTAAGGTTTCATCATGTTAACATGGTACAGTTTGTGCTCCTGCCATCTGCCTAGCACTTCCACCATGTAGTTAACATCACTTACCTTTCTTACCATGTTGTAGGGTCCCTCCCAAGCTGCCTGCAACTTGTTGTGTCTGACAGGAATGAGAACCATCACCTGCTGCCCTACAGCATACTCTCTAGCTCGAGCATTCCTGTCATATCACACCTTTTTCTGTTGTTGGGCTTCTGCCAGGTTCTCCTGGGTCAGGCACATGAGTTCCGTGAGCCTTGTCCTGAAGTTCAGGACATATGCCACAACAGACTCCTTGTGAGACTCACACTCACCTTCCCACTCATCTTGAATTAAATCTAGAGGTCCCCTCACCCTATGCCCATACATCAGCTCAAAGGGTGAAAAACCTGTGGATTCCTGGGGAACCTCTCTGTAAGCAAACAACAGATGGGGCAAATATTTGTTCCACTCCCTCTTAAACTGATATGCAAATGCCCATAGCATGGACTTGATTGTAGAATTTAACCTCTCAAAAGACCATTAGTCTGGGGGTGGTAGGGGTGGTCTTCATGTGCTTCACCCCACAGGACTTCCACAGACAAGCCAGCAGGTCTGACATAAAATTGGCACCTCTGTCAGACAGTATTTCCTTTGAGAAACCTACCTTGCTGAAATTCTCTAGCAAAGCATTTGCCACCTTCTCTGCCTCAGTGGAAGACAAAGCCACTGCCTCAGGGTATAATGTAACATAATCTACAATCACTAGGATATACTTTTTCCCTGTGGAACTTGGGGTACTCAGAGGACCCACAATATCCATAGCTGCCCTCTGAAATGGGTCCTTAATCACAGGCAAAGGCATCAAATGAGCTCTCACCCTGTCTCCTTCCTTGCCTACCTTTTGGCACTTCTCACAGGTCCTGCAGTACCCTGTTACATCTCTGGAAATTCCAGGCCAATAGAAGTTTTGCATAATATGCCTCTTTGTACATTTTATGCCCATATGACCTGCAAAGGGAATATCATGGGCTATGGCTAGAAGCATCAGATGGTAAGCTCTAGGCACTACCAATTGCTGTACTCTCTCACCTTCTAGCCTTCCCTCAGGGTTCCACTCTCTGTACAGTAACCCTTTGTTCCAGTATACAGATTCCCCCTTCCCTTGAGAATCAGGTGCCTCCCTAGCTACCTGCCTCAGGCCTTGCAATGTAGGGTCTGAGAGCTGAGCCTGTCTCAAGTCTCTCCTTGTAACCCTTCCCAGCTCCCCTTCCACAGGAAGTCTGGCATCCTCTGACAGCAGTGCCTCACTGTCAGCCTGGGTACTACTACTCACCTCTACCTTTGCAGTTACCCTGTCCAAGGGAACATCAGTACCCACAAGCAGCTGTGGCTCACATTCAGTCTCACTGCTACAGCATAGCTCACTCCCTGAAGTAACCACCTCGGCAATCCTGGCTGCAAGTATGCAGTCTGTCTGGATCTCCCCAGGCTACCAGACCCACATACTTGTCTCCTAGTCTTACTGCATGTAATTGCATAAGCACATAGTACTGCCTCATCCAAATCCTTTCCTCTCAGGACATCTGCAGGATGGTAGTTCCATACCCATGTTGTCTCAAGACAACCCACTGTTGGCATTTTGTCTTTCCCACTTACTGGCTCCCTAAACTTTGGTTCCCCACCTTGCCTCTGTGGACATCTGTATGCCACATGGCCCCACTGGTTGCATTCAAAACATTTAACCCTAGCTCTTGGATGTGTACCTGGACTAGTGGCTTCCCCCTGCTACTGGCAGATTCTGTTGGGGCAGTCTGTGCAGCCCACCGTGGGTTCCTTTAGTCCCATGAGCAGTACTGGGGGTCCCTTTCCTGTGCAGGGCTGCCCTGCTTGCTAGGTATAGATCTCCCTTCTTCCCCAACTTCTCTGAAGTAGCACACTGTCTATCAGCTAACCAGATCCTCATGTCCTCAGGCAAAGTGCTAAGAGGTTGTTCCCTTACCAAAAGGTCTGCCAGCCCTTCAGAAGCAGTGACCTGACATCCACTCACCCAGCTATGAAAATAAGTGCTCAGTTCAGCAACATATTCACATACATTTCATCTGCCTTGTGTCTATGCTCACGAAACTTTTTCCTATACATTTCCGGTGTTAGCTTAAAACATTCTAACAAATGTCTTTTTACAGCAGTATAATCAAAACAGTCAGTGTCATGCATTTTTGCTAAAGAAGTTACAGCTTTACCATGGAGTAAGGAGGTCAGGAACCGTACCCAGAGCCCTTGGTCAACTTCATACCGTTTACATACCCAATCAAACATATGAATGAAGCTATCAGAATGAAGATATCAGAAATACCCCACTAAAAGAATCACAGGCCTAAAGCAGATGCCCTATGCTGACCGCCTTAAAAAACTCCAGCTATACTCTGTCGCATATCGTCTACTCAGAGGCGATCTCTGCTTAACATACAAGGCCATGTCAAATCCAGAGCTGTTGGACATGCTACACTTAAAGAAATCCCAATCCCTCAGAGCTACACGCTCCAGGGATCTAAACCTTGTCATCACAATAAACAAAACATGTTGGAGGGATAGGTTCCTGACCCAGAGACTCCCCAGACTCTGGAATAGATTGCCCATACATGTCAAGCAGAGTGCCTCTTTGGACCTCTTCAAGAGGAACCTTGACGATTGGATGGGAGAAAGGAAATTCACCCCAGGGATCATGTCAGTCGCCCTGCTAGACAGGGGTCCAGGAAAGTAAATAATGTGGGAAGAAATATTCAGGGAATTGTTATGGCTAGGCTTGTATAGGCCCTAGGGCTGATAGCCTAGTACTAACCTATGACCCTATGAACCTATGAATCCCCCTCTTTAAACTGTGGAAGAAACTTACTGACCTTTTGTGCTTCTGGGGTTCGGTTACTTCCTTCACCATTACCTCCATGACTCTGGTGAAGAGTCAGCATTTCCCTCTCATGCTTTCTCTGCTGTTCCTGTTCTTCAGCTTCTAGGCTCCTCATTCTCTCAGCTGCTTCTAGTTCTATACGCCTGGCCTCCAACTCAAGTCTCTTTAGCTCCAGCTGGATTTTTAAGCCCACTGCAGAAAGGTTGAGCTGTCCATTCTCCGAGGATATTGTATCTCCACTGTCAGTCTGATTGCCCTCCAGGTTGCTGTTTACTGATGCAGCTGTATCCAATGCTGAAATCAGGTCTGCTTTAGTCAGGTTTCCATGCACCAGTCCCCTAGCCTAGCACATCCCCACCAGCTGGCTCCTTGTCAGCTTTCCATACTCCTCTGCTGACATGCTGCCTGCTCACCCTAACTAACACTAAGCTAACAAAAGAAATAAAACAATTGTGATCTGAACTCTGAGTATACACTGCATGGCTGTTTTAGAGTACAAAACACTTTCAGAGATCACTGTACATAAGCTACAGGAATTTGTTCTACCCACACCACTACAAGCCAATTAGTATGTGAAGTAGATCCCACCACTGCCAAACATATGTGATGACCATGCCCTGGCCCAGCAATCAAGGAGCCTCAATCCTTACCACTAACACCAGGGAGATCATCTCATAGAAGAGAAAATGATAACTAATATACACAGTAAAGTACAATTTCCCTTAAGTGCACACATAGATCACAGTCAGTCTGGGGCTGGTTGCTCCTTTGCTCACCAGGTCCCCAATAAGACTCCCCACTGGCACAGCTATAGGGTCCAGGTCTCAGCCTACCTGGGCAAGCTAAAACATCTAGTACCCTCTCTGTCCAACCAGTGCTTTGTGTCCCTGCCAAGTAACTGACACACCACACACACACACACACACACACACACACACACACACACACACACTTTGAGATAAGTATTTATACAACTTCACAGACACTCCTGGGAAAGGCTGACACAGATTCTCCAGCTGTGCCCCTTTACCCAGGCTATATGGTAGTAATTACTGCCACCACCCAACTAATAATACCAGCTACTAAAAGGCCCTTAAAAGGGTGTCTAGTTATTACTGTGCAATATTATTATCCAATGGAAGTATGACTAACAGTCAAGGCTTACTTTAGAGTGGCCATTTACAATAACCTCTATAAATATGCAATGTATTGTAGAGCTTATCTCTGCACAAACCAGCCACAGGTAGAAGGTTTTAAAAATATTTAATAATAAATAATTAAAACACAAGGCAAAACTACTACACCACAGAGATATCTAAGAGTTCAGAGATCTCACAGAACCTTAAAATACTACAGTAGGACAGGTCTGATTTAGAAGAAAAATACCTAATTAACCTTTACTAGCTTTAACTATTCCTACAAGAAATCACAGTGCTAAAACTTACATGTGAGCACAAGGCAGAGTGCTGATAAGTTGAATATCAAGATCAAAATGCTCCCAGTCTCTTGTGAGAAATAGTATTTAAACATTACTAAGAAACATGTCTCTAAGGCCCTCTCAAATTACATCATTTTTGACACTTAGGCTTTCCCAGTATTCATATTGCACCATCTTAACACCTGGTCTGAGTTCTCAGGCCACAAACTGCATTATTTAGCAATCTAACACCTGCACAGTAACTTACAATATAAGACATTTCACATGTATATTCTAACAGAAACTAGAGCAATAAAGCGCATTCCACATCTAAATTCTGGTCATAAACTTTAGCCTTAAAACAATGGGCATGAAACCTTCATCCAGCCGCACTAGAGCCGAATTCTAACATAAAAGGGTCACAACATGCTTCACTGGGCCAGTAGAGTGCAATGTTCTCACATATTTTGCAGTTCCACATTTCACAGTATTCTTTACACTCAAGAAACATGCCTGTATTTTACATTTATTATCAAGAAAACATGCCTGTATTTTACATTTTTTCACAAATGCCAGAATTATATATCAAATTCTTTTTTTTTTTCAATAATCATTTTTATTGTTTTGCCAAACCATTATACATTTCACACACTATTTACATTATGTACAATATTGCTTCCAATGTTTTAGTTCCATTTTGAATTTCCCTATAATACATTAAGAATAAATATCATTTTAACCAAGTACAGGAAAATAAAATCACAAAAAATTAAACATAAAAGCATCTACAATAGACAATTATAAACCAACTCAAGCCAATAATTTGTATTATTTCTACATTTTCTATCTAATCCAAGAATGTGTTGGTACACATACAGAATGTCCTGACGGAAAGTGGATAGGAACCGCTACGCCAAAATAATATTAAAGATTTGTTCCCAAATTTTTATGCTGTTTATACTTTTCTTATTATTTCTAATTAACAATTTGTGCGCTAATATATGCTTAATCGCTAACAGCCTGAAATTTTGCCACGACACCTGTGCTGGGTTCAACCAATTTGTGGCTATATATAATTTCATTAGTAAACTAATATTCATAATTACATGTTTTGTCCAAATTCTCCGGTGGAATATGTAGAATCAGAAATTCCCAGGAGAGTGTTGAGTTTTGGTAACCCATTTTTTGTAGAGAATTATATATCAAATTCTATTTGACTAGGCTGGCAGCCTTCGCCCATCTCTCCCCAATCGTCACACCCACCACAAATATTTTTGACTTTTTCTCAGGTTTTCTTTTCTCTATGCAATGTTTTTATCTTATTTTACTACTGAAAAGTTTGACAAGTACATTTTGTTTACAAAATAGAAGCTCCAGTTCACATTTTACAGGAAAAAAATTACTTAGAAAAGGAACCTAGTAGCATTGTTATGGTAAGAAGAAGGGGGCATTTGTCCTCATTGTTATGCTTGGTCAAAACTGATGTGCTTAGCACATTGTGCATGTGGTATAGTCTATAACAGCTCAGTTTGCTACAGTTTTAAAGGCTGGAAGAGTTTTTTTATTTAATTTTAAAACTGAAGTGCTTTTTTGTTAAGAAGTGCAGCACTTTACTGCTCCATATTGGGAGATGGTGTTCGACACCAGAATAGCTAGATACACTTGAAACTTGTGGTGCTAGATTTGCTCTTTCTGGAAGAAAGAATGGATGGGATTATAAGATTTATGATATGACATGATACTGACATTCAAAGTCCTGAATAAGGGGCAACAGAGTTCAAGTATTGCCTTTTAGGACAAGAGACAAGCCAAGCAGGAAAAAGCACAAATAGGTACCTGAAATTGGGAACAGGAGAACAGCAATTAAGAAACATTATTTGATTGAGAATGTTGTGACTGTAAGGAATACACTGCATGGAGACTGTGTTATGTATTAAGCGTTATAGACTGCTTAACTATGGAAGGTCTACTGCTTAAGGGCATGTTGTTCCCTTAGCTAGATATATTCCTGTTGGCTCTCTGTATGCCTATATCATCTTTAGTCTGTGTCTGTTTTGTGTACTAATCATTAGTCAGTGAAAAACAGCATGCAGAATACATTTATTGGATTATAACGCTGTACATGCTATTGGTTTATACACCTTTGTCCTTTCTTCCTGTTCATAACATTAATTTGAGATAGGGGATGGGGGAGTACATCTCCTTAAAGCCTAAACATTGTGATGTGACTTTTAGTGTTAGCACATGTGTATGCTGAAAATGGCCCAAGTCTCATTGTTAATAAATTATATTTCCATTAATTAATTTCAGAAGAAAACAGAATTAGGAGAGCAATGCTATATTTTCCAAATGCTATATTTTTTTCTTTTGCTGTTTTATTTTTTTTATTATCTCTCACTCTCTCTTTATTTGTCTATACATTTCTTTGTATAAATTGTAAGCTATTCAAAGGTTGCTTTTCTTCTCTTGTAACATGTACAAACATATCATTAATGTTGAATGTAACTAAAACATACAGATATAAACACCTGGAAGTGTATTCAGTCATTTGATATAAACTTTTGTGAATTAAAGTAGAAGCTTAGTGTTTTTGTAACTGTCATAAGTAAGTTGTTTTCTGACTAAAGTTAACAGTTTTATAGTCACTAAAGCCAAGAAATGGTGGATTCTTTTTGCTTCCCATTTCATCTCTGTGCATATACAGTGCTGTCAACCCCTTTTCGATAATGGTAAATAGCTGAGTCACTTATTTCTGTGTCTCTGACACTGAACTGATATTCATCCCCTGCACTGTTTATAGTAGCTGAGAAGCATTGTGCTGAGTATCCAGGACCATATTTTGGTGAAGTATAAGTGTGGTAGTGATACAGAATCAAGCTCGGAGCTTACCTTGGTATCTGCCTTAACCAGACTGTAGCATAATTATTCTTCACCCCAACACTACAGCCGAGAATAACTATTTCCCCAGAATGTACAGCTACAGCAGAAGGCTGCACTAGTACAGTTTGGCAATAGGGATGCAAAATGAAACACACGCATGACAAATATTGGTCAAGGTTTATCAAAAATGCTTTTATCAGCTGTGAGCCAATAATGAATCTGACAGAGAAAACACAATATGGACAGAGATGCATAGTTCTTATAAAAAATAAATAAAAGAATATCTGATATCAGATCAAATTATAGCAGATTTTTATCCAAGCAAAAATATCAGGCTTATCTTTGTTGCCAGTAGTATTGGACTTAGAATGCATGAAATTAGAACTACAAAAGATCATTTCAGCATGTAACACATGCAAGAAGATATCATACTAGTTGTGGAAAATATTGTTCTCAAATACAAAAAAAAAAAAAAACATTAAAAACAATATAAAGTGTGACCACTTTCATCTGTACCACCTGTATAGGGTCACAAGTTTACTGCTGTAACAACTGACAAAGCACAATAATCATTGTACAAAACAACTCCATCAATAGGCTTAAATGACAATTAGAATATGAATAGCTGCCAAACTGAATTATATGTGGTTTCAGTTAAAAGTTGCTATATGAATCATGTTTAGGGTAAAGAATGTAATTTATATTGAAAATATAATTTCACTGAGTTCCACAGAGAAGACATCTAAAAAATATGTCAAGGTTAGGGGTAAGATGAAGGCTCAGGAAATGTATTTCTGCAGAGGTAAATTAAAGGACATAGAGGATGATGGTGAGAGAGACAATGTCAGGAATTTATAAAGTGACTTTTGAAGTACTGAGTAGATCAGTCCTGGGTCCGATACTCTTGAATGTTTGATGTTTCATACATACCAGAGTGAACAGAGAAAAATATCAGCCTTCTTCTTGATGACATTAGGATATGTTTAATAGTGCAAAATTTGGAAAAGAATCTAAGAAGTATTTCATCAAGTTGACCAAGTCATCTGAAATGTGGCAGCTGAGGTTCAATATAATGAAATGCAAAGTACAACAGTTAGGTTACAACAATCCTGATGTGAAATATCAGCTAGGGAGACCAGAAGTGATGTCAAGAGAGTAGAAAGATGATCTAGCACTGTTGGTCATAACTGGGTTGGGCTACCAAGACTGGAGTAAGATGGCACTGCTGGCAGCAAAGTTCTCAGATGAAGCACAGTGGTAATGCTGCCACTGTACAAGTCTGGCTACTCCTTAAGTGCTATGTATAGTTCTGCAGGCTGTGCAAGGAGTGGGGCATCAGGGTGCCGGAAGGAGTAACATTAAAAGATACCAGACAAGTGTAAAGGATGAGGGTATGGTTGTGTTAAGAGATTAAAGTATCTGGAGGTCCCTCACTAGAGAACAGAAAAATCAGAGGTATGCAAAATGAGTACACATTTATATTTTATGGTGGAGTGAAGGTGAAAACATACTTCAAGCAGAGGCATAACTAGATTGAGAAGGCTTTTTTTTTATCTTTGCTTTTCAACAGATCACCAGAAAACTGTGGGTCTGCCTACAAAAAAGATGCAGCGCAGTCTGTAATGTTCCTGTACTCAAGATGACTTGGGTTTAAATAGTCAGTCTGGAAAAAGGAGGAAATGGACTAGGAGACATTTGGAATAACTAATCAGGATGTAGTTAAAGCTCTGCTTCCTAATTAATTCTTGGCGAATAGCTGGGGGCATACACTCAGGATGCAAGAGACAAAGAGGCATGCACAGCAGCTTAGGTCGGGGGGGGGCTCCAATGAGTGGAAAGGCTCATTCATGATTATGAACCTGGTATTAAGTACCCTATCTGCCAGGTAATAGAACAACAGAGGAGTTAGGACAAACAACAGCAACCACATCAGCTGCTGCTGATTGTTTACTAGTTCCTGACTCTCAGCCCCTCCCCCACTCCCACAAAATATGACAAGGGCTCCAAAATAACTTATCTCCATAGGAAAGATATACCTTTGGGGGATGGGGGGTGATATGGATTTTTAAGGCCAGAGTGGGAAACAAAAACATTCATTGGGGAATTGAACAGGGGTGATGGTTAGGGCTAGGAAGGACCAAAATGGTACATGCATACAGACTCAAAGAATAATTCAAATGAGATATTATGTTTTACATATGGAATCAAAGTTTGAATGGGAGATCAACAACTATTTAGGAGAATATGTCAGATGTGCATACTACTGCATTAGTCTCATTATTGCAGCTTAGTTTGTTTCAGCATGATATTGTTGCATTTTTTACCATCTGCAAATACTGTTCTTTAATTTATTAAATTCTTTACAGTATGCATGCAGTATAGCTGAAGACAGAGTCATTCAACTGATGTCTGAACCAGACATGTTCCAAAATGTACAACATTACCTTGTTCAAAAGCCTCCATCATTGAAGTGTTGAAAACCACTGCTTACATGATCAGGTCTAGGTCTACTGCAACTTACTGAAATGAGAAAAAACACTGCAGTGACGTCTTTCAAATAATTCAGCTTTTACACAGTTGATGAAAAGATGATGGAGAGAAGAAAACCTTAGTGTAGGTCAAAAGAGCTCAATAAAGTTTTAAGAGAGTTCAGAAGATATTTTTTAGTGTGATTTTGGTCACTTATTGTTCTTCAGTTATTTTCTGAGTTGTTTGATAAATTACAGTTTTACAGGCACTAAGATTAAGAAATAGTAGACTGTTTTTGTTAGTCATTTAATCACTGTGGAAAGACAGAACTGTCAAACCATTTCGCACAATAGTAAACAGCTGAGTCACTTATTTCTGCGTCTCTGACACTGAACTGATATTCGTTCCCTGCACTGTTTATAGTTGCTGAGAAGCGTGCTGCTGAATATCCAGGACCATATTTTGGTGAAGTGTAAGTGTGGTGGTGATACAGAATCAAACCTGGAGCTTCCCCTGGTACCTGCTTTAACCAGAATGCAGCATGGTTATCCTTCACCCCAACATTGCAGGCGAGAGTAACTATTCCTCCAGAATTTGCAGATTGAACAGAAGGCTGCAGTAGTACAGTTTGGCAATAGGTATCTGAAATGAAACACATACATACAGCACAGATTAATTATATTACATATTTTAAATAGTGTTTTTTAAATATCAAGTTAGGAGTTGCACAAGTACATTTTATCCATATTATTAAAAGGCAATAAAAGCATGCTTGTCTCATGTCTTCAGGTAAACGTCTTCACAGGCACAACGCTAGAGATAGTGTAATGTTGTACAGGTTCTTGGTTTGAGCCTTTTAAACTTTGTAGTCTAATGCATGCAAATTGTATCTGACTGAGGTGGAGAAGGAAGTGGTACCATCTTTGGTTTGCTGCATTTAACTGAAATCTAAGATAGCTGTAATCAATATAATTGCCAAGGAAACTACTAGTGGACTATTTTGAAATTGTTTTAGCTGCTATATAATCCGTATGTCTTAACAGGTACTACATTTGTGCACTTACCATGGTCTCAGACAGTCATTTCTTACATTAAAATTTGAGACTAAACTTGATTTTTTTAAATTAGAAAAATGATCAGATTTTGAGCCTTACGGCATACTCTACAGTTAACGTTCGGGAGTGTAATCTGGTACTCTTGGCTATGTGATACCACTCACCTTAAGTCTCCCATCGAGGTGCTTTACTTGTAATTAGAATCATAAGTGATATAAGGTGCTACTGAGCTGGTCAAGAATAGTAAGGTGCTACAAAACAGAAGGCAACTTTGAGATGTACTGACCCCAGTTTCATTTCTCATTTTAAAATATTCATTTTGGTAGGTCTGTAAAGCATGACTATCCATATGTCTGTCTGTCTTTGTATGTTAACTACAATTAAGAAAAAACAACAGCCCAAGGTGGGTAGCAAAACAATAAAGCCTCAGGAACGAGTGATAAAACCGTTTAATGCACACAAACATGCAAACGTGCATTAAACGGTTTTATCGCTCATTCCTGAGGCTTTATTGTTTTGCTATTCACCTTGGGCTGTTGCTTTTTCTTGGTTTTGGCTGCCCAGCTGGTGCTTTGTTCATTAACTACAATTAAAACAATAAAATTAAAATGTTGTTAATGGTCATTTTCCAGTGCAGTTAGTGGTTTTCTTTCAAAATGTGGCAAAAATGTAATATTTACAAGTGGTTTAATTCAAAATGTTATAGTAGCACATGACCTTATTTTGGTTATTTGCCTGTGCAGTAACAGAGTAAATTCATGTACTGAATATTTTTATCTGATAAATGTAATTCACTCTACCATTCAAGTGAACTTTTAGTACCAAGACCAATGATCAAACATGGTGCGTCTACATTATATTCCCCGAGGAGGACGCTCAGAATTTAGAATTTGTAAATTATATTTATTATTTTTCTGTTATCAGCTGTTGTCTTAAATGTAAACGGAATGTTATAGTGTTATAATACACAGGTATAAAATGGCGTACAATAACAGCTATTGAAAGCCTTGCAGTAAGTGCTTCCTCATGTATAAGCACTTTAGACATGCAGATACTTAGTGCAAGGTCAGGTAAGCTCTATCAGCCACTGACGTTAATAAAACAGGGTACTTTTCCGTTATCGGGGCAACACTTACAGTGCGCTAGCAGGCGCACGCAATGATCGCACAGCGGTTAGCCCTAAAGAGGCTGTTCATGGCTAAAACACACAAAGAGATTATATGGGGCACTTTGTAAGACAAACATATTTATATTTTGGATGTGTCTTCACTTTCATTTTTTTTTGTAATTCACTCATGAGGGAAAAGGCGCTTCAGTTGTCCACTGCAGCTGTAAGCTATTCAAAAATTAGGCATTCTGTAAATAGGTCGATTATTTTATTAATATAGATTCTTCAACAGTTGCGTTTATAGCACGTTATCGAAAGATGAAAATAGCAAACGCTATTTCATCGGCCCCAAAACATCTAAACATGAAAATATGGAACATTCAGAACAAAAAAGTCGCTGCTCCGAAACACATACACACAACACAAGCACAGCAAACAAACAGCAACCACACACATACACTTAAATTCATACATCTAACCCTACACTAAACATACACTTCTATCTACCCATTTACCTTAACCCAAACCCTAACCCTAAGGTCCATCACTATCGCACACTCACCTAACCCACGCCCTAACCCTAACTCACTTAAACCACCCCTAACCCTAAAGTCTGCACTATGGCACACAGGCCTAACCCGCACCCTAACCCTAACTCACTTAACCCGCCCCTAACCCTAATGTACAAACAATAGCACACTTACCTGAACCCAACCCGTAACTTTCCACCACAGCGCTAAGAATATGAATCTCCTTCAGTATTTAAAGCTGCAAGAAAATCAGTAGAAAATTTGAAATTAGAAGGAAGGAGTGAATTATGCTTGTGTTGTATGTTCTCTCAGAACAGTGTACATTTAGTGTACACAGTGTAGGCGTTGATGAATTCTAGGGACTGTTTACTGTGGAATTTTGTTATTTTTAAACTATGGATGAAGGTGTGTATAGTTTCAGTCTAGTGACAGTTCTGTGTTGTTATACCTCAACTTTACTGAAGTACCAAATGACTGCGCTGAGGATTACCAAAAGGAGTTGCACTTGGCAACAGCAGATCAATGGACTCAAATGCAATGGAGGTAAAATAATAAATGGAAACATTATAAAACATCATTCTGTATAAATGGAAACATTGTAAAACATCATTCTGTATAAATGGAAACATTGTAAAACATCTTTCTGTAACTGCTTTAAACACTCACGAGACTACTTATTATGAGAAAACATTTACTTTTATCTGCTTACTTCTACACTTTTAAAGCCTAGCAAACCTTCTAGTTCACATACAACCAGACATTCCAGTGAAAATGAACTCAGCAACACAACTGAGGGGAAGTCACACCACCTAGCCATGCTTTATGGCATTCAGTTAATAGTAATGTGTAGCTGGAGAGTACTATTCCCTCTTTAAAGCCAATAAGCATATTTTATTTAGGGCACGAGTCCTGTACAGAGCTACAAGTCTTCCTTGACTCGCCTGTTTGAGTAGCTTGCATAGGGCATTGGATATGTATTCATGAAAGCAACTATCTGGTCTTCTTGAATCTTCCTCTTACATCTAATCAGTTGTAGCACTTTCCGGGATGTTTAAATGTAAGCAATTATGCTTGCTCAGTTTTAAACAAAAACAAAACAAAAGAAAAACAGCTTTCTTGCACTAATAAAGTTTTCAGTCTTTACACCCCCTAGTGCAGTTACCCTAACTGTACCAACATTAACATTTAAATGGTCTTTTATGAATGATGTTATAAATGGTGTTTTAGGTAAAGTTTGTTCAGTTAGGTTTACCTTACCTGTATGGTGCTGTTACTTCTGGGAATGTGTTTGGCATTCTCATTTTCACTGTTGTTGTCCTTCGCTGTTCTCGTTCTTCGACATTTATGTGTCGATGAACATGTATTCGCGAAAGACAGCTTTCACAATTATAATATAGACCCGTCTTTTGGACTATCTGAATTCTGTAAGAATTTAAACTTTAATTGTTCATAATTGCATTAACTTTTTTGGGAAGTGACCAGTTACTGATTACCATGTAACCATTTTTGTCAGTGTGAGCCATAGAATATATAGTTATCAGTTTTGTAACATATCGCAAGAAAAGGTAAGGATTGCTTTTTGTGGGTCTTAGCTGCATTAAAGGTATAGAATCTCATAATTTAAAATTTTGTAAAACACAATAGCTCTTATCAGGATAGTAATTCAAGTTATCTTTTTTGTTATATTGTGACTTTCTATCTCTTAACATTAGGTACCAAGCTGGAGTAATGGTCACTAGTACGTGCATCAACATAACTCTGCTTTATTAAAATGAAAAAATATATAGTTTTAAAATGAAAAAATCCACCACCATAACACTTTAGGTATAATTATTTTATTACTGCATTAAGTGCTTTAACAAAATAACTAATTTGAAGTATCTAAAAAATGAATGAAACATCTCATGCATGTTGTGGCATAATTCTACAGATTATCTTGGCTTCTCCCTTTCCCCATCTCACGTAGTAATACTTTGTGACTAGCCGAAACACACACTGTAAATATGTGGGACAAGCATTGACAGCAACTGTTCAGAATAACTGATCTCAGTGCATTCCTGATTATCTGCAGTTATTTGATCTGAGATAGTACATATGATAGTAAATCTGATTTTCGGTGACACCAGATACAGCTGTGAGGAACTGCAAACACTGTCCTTTGATGTGATTAATGGAATTTTTCTGTTTTTTTTTTTATTAGATCATTCAGGGTGGGGAGCAGGGGAGCATGTGTATGCCAGTAGAAAGATGAAAGATTAATATGGCCATTACTTATTTATTTTTTTCAGTTTGATCACAGTCATTGATTTAAGTGAGGGTAAAGAAATCAGGGACTGGAGTTAGGGATGCAGACTGTGTGAAAACAAATGGAATATACTTAGGATTGCTACCTTTACAGATGTACAGAGTGGGAAAGAGGGTGTGTCCATGTGTATGACATCGCAGTAGGTGTGTACTGTAATAACTTTGGAAGAAATAGTTCAATTAAGCTGGGATTAGTGGGTTTCTAAATGGTCCCCAGATTCTCAAAAGCTTGCATGGTGTACATGATTAGTGTAAGAGGAAATTTTGCCAATATGGCAGCTGTGCGATCCACGTACGTGCCTGTTTAATGTGCGCGAGCGCTCTAGCCCTAGTGCTGCACGTTCCCAGCCCCGTATGCAAATTATCCCATTTGCAGGTGAAAATCATGCAAATTAGGTAAATCTGCCATCCAGGAAGCAGGAATCAGGGTGTGCAGGACTAGTGTAATATGTAGAAATGTACTCGGTTAGTAACCGAGTACGGTACTGCAAAATCCAAAACGGGGACATGACAGCTCCAAATAAAGGCTGCATATCATTGAGGAAGCATGCCAATGGCCAAGTAGAAGGCCATTGGCATTGCAAACAATGCAAAATGTACAAATTACAACTTTTATTATATGTTCGCCGATCACGACTGTTGAAGCATAGGGCAGTGGCTCGCAAATGGGATTGGTGGGGAAATAAGAAAATAAACCTAAATAAAGCAGTCTAACTAAAATCAGTATTCGGCCATGCAAGTCAATGACAGGCAAAAGACAACCTGGCCAGTGAACAGTGGTTGCTAAGGGGGGAGGCACAGTGTGACACATGTAACTATGCATTAGCAGGCAATCCTATGTAAATGAGGGGAAGGATAGTGAATCCCGGTTTTCCCCAGCATGTGAGGCAGGTCCCAACAGTGTAAGAGTATGAATAGCTGATTGTAAGACTAGGAGGTAGGTAGCATCATGGGTGGGTGTGTCAGGCATACTGTAATCAGATTGGAGCCCTGCGGCTCAGGTATGCTCCCAGCGTAGCACAGCCAAGCTAGGGGGTGTGTCTAAACCTGCCCAGCACACTTTACAAAGTGTAACTGGGTGTGCGCACTGAACACTGGGATGTACAGGAAGAGAAAAGAAGTTAAACCAGGAAACAGCAGCAGTGTGCACATCCGAGTACTCTGTTTGCGCGGCGTGGCCCCGGGCCCAAACAGAAAGGCAATGGGAAGGGAAATCAGCAGTAGGAAGGTATTCAAAGAGAATCAGCATATCTGGCAGGTGAAATGTATCAGAAGCAGCCAATTACACAGGCAGCAGACCAGCCCAGCCCAGAACACTACTATAAACTAAGCAAACACCTTCCCCACTGATTTTTCCCACACATTACACCACCGGTGTATACAAGCGGGGGAATTTTAACAAACAAACCTACAAAATGAGAAGGGCTGCTGCAGGCAACATAAAACAACATGTGCAAGAGGCTGAGGGTGGTGAGGATGTGCATGCTGCTGAATAACCCACAGTGAGAAGTCAGATAAGAGTGTACAGACCCAGGGTAACCTACCAGGGGCTACATGAGCTGGAGATACTGGACCGCTATAATGTGGACAGTGATCTCCTACAGCAAGGAGTAGAGCTGTGCTGGCCACACCTGACACATCAAACCGAACAAGGGGAACTCATCCCAGTGGATACCAAGGTATGTGTAGGCCTAGGTATACTAGCCACAGTTACCTCCCAAAGCACAACTGGGGATAACATGGGGATCTCACAGGCATCGGCATCCAGAGTATTCCACCAGTTCCTGGATGCCATGTCAGCACATGCCAGTGAGCATTTATATTTCCTCAACACCAGTGAGTTGTTGACCAGCAATATGCATCTCTTCCACCAAATAGTAGAATACCCTGGGGTAGTGGGTGCTATAGACTGCATGCACATATGCATCAAAGCACCACCCAGTGAGCAAGGTAGGGTCTACATCAACTGCAGGGGTATCCCCTCCATCAACTGCCAGGTTGTAGGTGATGCCCAGGACATTATAATGAATATGTGTGCTGGCTGCCCTGGCAGCTATGATGATTCCAACATATGGCATCTGACGCAGCTGTACCAGAGATTTATCAATGGGGAAATCTCCTATGGTCACCTAGTGGGGGATGCTGGGTACACACTGGAGCCGTGGCTGATGACACCCATCAGAAATGCACACACACCTGAACAACAATGCCATAATGAAGCACACGCACAGGCCAGACATATAGAGCATGTATTTGGGATGCTCAGATCACAGTTCCGGTGTCTGGACACATCTGGTGGAGCCTTGCAGTATTCACCAGCTACATGTACCCAAATTGTTATGGCATGTACGATGCTACACAATATGATCCTGCAGAAACAGCTGCAGCAGGAACAGCATGGGGCAGGGCCACACAGCCCCCCACCAATGCCAAGGCCTGCCCAGGCACAGAGTGACCCGGAGGAAGAAGAACCTGAGCCTGCCCCAGTAGGCAGAATGAGGCGTGCCCAGTATGCCCTGGCCTTGGCAAAGAGGCAATGCATAGCACATGCACTGACACAGTAGGGTCCCAGGGAATGACACCTCTCTCCGACTCGCACATACAGTAAAAGGGATGTCAAACATTATACCATCTGTGCTCAACCATGTGTGTATATATATATATATATATATATATATATATATATATATATATATATATATATATATATATGTGTGTGTGTGTGTGTGTGTGTGTGTGTGTGTGTGTACTATGTGCATCTGACATAGGCAGCCCTCCAGCACCATCCGCAAGTCTGGCACACCCACAAGGTAAGTCAATCAACCTACCAATTGCCAAATGGAGTAGAATGTGTTGTCACCTGTAGCTATGGTATGCTTGTGAGCACGCAAAGTAATTGGGCAGCTGAATGTTACGGCAGCAGGCAGTAGACACCCATAGTAATCACTCTGACATGTGTAACACATACTGGAGTCACCATAGTAGCCAGTACTACACAGGGTGACAAAAACCACTGCAGGAAATGTGCTCGGCGAAATGTGTGTCCCTATGACCCACACATGCCAGTCAGGATGGTTCACATACCCAACAACAGTTGCAGCCAAGAGGACAGGTGGACCCAAACCCAAGCAGGGCCTGTGCCATGGCCCCAGAATGATGGCTAGGGTTAACCCCACCCCAGGCCTACACAGACAGACCACAGTGGGCAGGCAGTGGGATGACAGTTCTGAAGGGGAGGACGTCAGACAATAATGTGTAGGGCAACCAAAGCCATGATCTGTAGTACACAGGTGTGCCTCTAGACAGCATGATAGTTAGCAATATAGAATGAAATGGAGTGCATGACATACCAGTACAGCCATAGCAAATGTGTACATGTGTCGCTTGTGCCCCCCCATCCTACATAGCAATGTAATGACAGTCAGGTGTGCCTCCCCACTTCCATGTAGACATGCAGAAACAGTCAGGTGTGCCCCTACCCTCATTCGAGCATAGAAATGTAGTAAGAGTTTGCCCCTCCAATCCAGTGTAGAAATGTAGTAACATGCATGTGTAGGTATAGTACGAGTGGAGCAGAGATGCCCAGAGGTGGCCAAGGTATCAGGATAGGTTGTATCATGTGCACAGTATGCAGGTCTGTGTGTGTTAGGATGGTGTGTGTTTCATTTTGTGTGAGAGTGGTCAGTATGTATGCATGTTGAGGTAAGACCTGGTGGCCATAGCCCAGTACTGCTGATGACAGGGAGAAGCACTCACACCTGCGGTGCCAAGGACAATCCCCAGCAGTATACCACCTGCTAGCAGTAAGCCAATGTAAATGTATGGTGGTAATATGTGTCACCATCTGAAAGACTGACATGGCATGACTGTTGGGCTAGATATACAAGCAGTGCACAAGGGGAAGTACCCCAGACATATAGTATACGTTGTATCACTGTGAAATGGAGACACCCTTGGAATTGTACATACAGGTATGCATTACAGCAACCGGTCCCATAGTAGGGGATGTCCGCCCAAACAACTGCAGATCACAAAGGTAGTAGGACTGATGTATTGGGAAATAGCTGGTGTATCTGCACATGCCAGCATACCTGAATGTCCCATGCATATCCGTGTGTCAGATGCAAGTACTGTCCATAGCACACATGCACCCAGCTCATGCAAACACCACCCACAGATACATCTCTGGCCATATCCCTGCTGTGGGGAATGGGTACAGTATGACCCCTCCTGTACATGGCAATAGTGGAAGAATGCAGCATGCAGTGCAGTTGTCCCATGCAGGGGTGTCCCTAGCTTTACGTAGCACCCTGCCAGCATCCACACCACCTGATCAAGACTGATAGAAGGAATGTGCATGAACACCCATCACACCTACCCTGTCAATCCAGGGAAATATACTGTATGGTGGTCTGCAACTGTAGGCCTTGCAGAATGCAATGGCCTGCCACAAGTGACTCGCAGCAACACGTAATGCCTCACAGGCTTCTGCCAAAGGCCTGTGTCTCACAAGTACTGCCAATGCATGTTAAGTCATGGACACCCAAATAACAACATAACACACTCCACATAAGCCATATGCAAGGCCATGTGGACAAACCACAGTAACATGTCCGCCATGTCCCACTTCATGAAATGTGGACCAACACTATCACACACCTGTGATTGGGTGATACCCTTAGGGAAAGTATCAGAGAATGCATGCATAATGTATGGAAGAGGTTAGAATAACAGAGGGGAGATGGGAGCATGGCCAGCATGGGAAGTGCAGAGTCTGACACCAAGCTGTGTGGCCACACTACCTACATACCTGCCCATACACTGCAATAGGGTTAATGCCCTGACCCATGGCCCCTGCTTCGGGGCAACCCCTGCAAATCTGTACAGCTGTGAGGCATTGCCACAGCAAGGTAAGTCCATACTGTCTTGTCAATGGGTGTACCAGTACGGTATCCTCCTCCAGTAATCTACCAAGGTGCTGAACCGGATACACAGACCCAGCAGCAAGTGTCTGCAGCTCCCCCTCCAGAATGGCATAACGTACCATGAATACGTAGGTGTCTGCCCACAATACCAGACACAGCTGCAGTCACCCTTGTCCCCCAAGACAGCACTGTGAGCAAGAATGCCCTCCTGGCAGTACATGAAGACAGAAAACAACACTGTGTATAAAAGTACACATGTCTGAATATCTCTGATAACAGCAATACCATGCAGCTGAAGCAGCACAGACACAATCACCTACAGTACTCAGTATCCCCTGCACAGTTTGTCCCTATATTGCCAAATGATCGACGGATACCCAGCATAAACACCTTGCTACCTGTAGGTGTATAACAAAAAGGTCTGCACTGGAGTACAAACTACCTGGTATTGGTCCACACATTCTATACAGAAGGGCATACTGGGCATGTTCACACACTTAGAGAAATGAAGGCAATGTCAGTCAACAACATGCTGAAAGGTCATACTGGGCATGCTCACACACGTAATCAAAAGAAGCCCATGTCTGCAAACAACAGTGGACCAGACATATCTGGCAGTCGCAGATGTTAGTGCAGACACTCCGCAGTATGCACCACTCATGCTTTGCACACACAGGGGATAGGAATACATGCATATATCCAAGGACAATACACTATAATAAGCCAAACATACATGTACATAGATGTGTGGGAGTGAGTGACTGTGACAAGGAGCCAACCATTATGAGGCTTGTCCCACCCTGCAAACAGCCAAATGATCACAACCACATGATGCTCAGATGTCACTCACTGTAGACAGTAGCCACCGGTATCTGTTAGCATTACAGACTGTGTAGTGCAAGTGCTAGCTGTGCAACATGACTGTACAAGGAAATAGTCATCTAGCAGCTGTATGCATGTACCTGTGGAATATAACTCTGTGTGTGGCCGCATGTGTTGTGTCAACCTCTAGATGAATGAGTTATGGCCCATGCACACACACTGCCCTCCCCATAGCCCTACTATGGCAGACCCGCTGAGGTCATGCGCTTTGAAATATACCCTTGAGAAATGTGTAGCCCCGTAATCTCCGTAGCGTGTCCCATAACTGCATACTGCTGTAGAGTGATAGAGTAGTTAGGTAGGTGTTCTAACCCCAGACGTGACAACTGTGTGCATGTCTGTCTGTGTAGAGAGCAATGCTTTTTATGGTAGCCACACACCGTACAATTCCCATACTCAACTTTGGCAAGGCTGCTGATGTCACCCACCTAGAAATACACCTCTGAGAAGGTTGTAGCCCAGTAATCTCTGTAGCGTGTCCCGTAACTGCATACTGCTGTAGAGTGGTAAAGTACCTAGGTAGGTGTTCTAACCCCAGACGTGGCAACTGTGTGTGTGTGTGTTAGTGTGTGTGTCTGTCTTTGTAGAAAGCAATGCTTTTTATGGTAGCCACACTCCTTACAGTTCCCATACTCAACTTAGGCAAGGCTGCTGATGTCACCCACCTAGAAATATACCTCTGGGAAGGTTGTAGCCCAGTAATCTCCATAGCACGTCCAGTATCTGCATACTGCTATAGAGTGATAAAGTATCTAGGTAGGTGTTCTAACCCCAGACATGGCAACTGTGTGTGTGTTAGTGTGGGTGTCTGTCTGTGTAGAGTGCAATGCCTTTTATGGTAGCCACATTCCTTACAATTCCCATGCTCAACTTACGCAAGGTTGCTGATGTCACCCACCTAGAAATACACCTTTGGGAAGGTTGTAGCCCAGTAATCTCCATAGCACGTTCCGTAGTTGTGTACTGCTGTAGAGGGATAAAGTAGCTAGGTAGGTGTTCTAACCCCAGATGTGGCAACTGTATGTGTGTGTGTGTTAGTGTGCATGTCTGTCTGTGTAGAGAGCAGTGCATTTTAGGGTAGCCACACATATTACAATTCCTATACCTGATTTTAGCAAGGCTGCTGATGTCACCCACCTAGAAATACACCTCTGGGAAGGTTATTGCCAAGTAATCTCCATAGCACATCCTGTTACTGCGTACTGCTGAATTGTGATTTAGAACTGTGGCAGGGTTCCAGCTCCACCCATGGCAGTTCTGGATGTTTTGTGTGTGTCCATGTCTGTATACGGAGTAATGCATTATATGCTAGTCACACACAGTACATCTCATATGGCCCACTTTGGCAATCCAGTTGATGTCATTCCTCGTGAAAGACAACTTTGGGGAAGGAGACCCCTAGTACTCCCCGTGGTGCGTCCTATAACAGCTCCGTGCTGTAGGGTGGTATAGACCTCTGTCAGGGGTTCTATACCCACACATGCTGGTCATGGATGTTTTGTGCATGTCACACTGTCTGTGTAGGGAGCAATGCGTTTTAGGGTAGTCACCTGCAATACATTTCAAATGGCCTACTTTGGCAATCCTGCTGATGTCATTCATTGTGGAATACACCCTTGGGGAAGGAGAACTTCAGTAATGTGCATGGCGTGTACTATAACTGTGTAGTGCTGAGGTGTACTAAACTAGTTAGGTAGGGGTTCAACTCCCAGACATGACAGGTGTGCGTGTGTGTTTGTGTGTTCATACCTCATACCCTGTATAGAGGTGGTTGTGAACATGTGATACCTGTGGCCAATGTGGAGTGGGTTTTGCATATGTCTTATATGGCAGCACTACTATATAGCACAATGTCCAGCATACAGGGATAACAGATGTGAAATAGCTTAGAGGCTGGGGTGCAAAGCCATACCCATACATGTGTCATCAAGGCCAGGCAATCACATTTAGCAACCCCAGTATTACCCAGAGCACACTCTCATCCCACGTGTCATATGCACACACATGCCTAGGCAACAGCCAATATGTGGGTAGTACACTGCATATTGGCCACTGATAGTAACCATGGAGTGATAGCGGTGGGCTACAGAGGGCATGTCCCCTGTCCATCTGTCCAATATGCACATACATACTGACAGTGCACCTCCCCCATGTTCCCCAATGGAACCTGCACCACCTGTGGTGCCATCATGTGTCCCACAATGGACATACCATGCCTGACAACATGCTGTGTATGGATAGTTGCCACTGCCACCACGGAATCCTCTCAGCATGCTATCAATGTAGGTGCAGGTAAACCTGGTGCCCATTACTGGTCCCCACCACAGGGGGCAAGACTGGCACATATGATGGTACTCTGTGTTCACATGAACCTGACACCCCAGGTACAGTTCCACACGTCACTGTACATGCATGTGGGAGGTGTGCACATCCCAGACACCATCCATGTCATGGGGTAAGGAGCCCATACATGACAAGTGATGCACAGCATTGGCCACACACAATAGTCACCCAGGTGACTGGATAGAGGATATAGTACCCACCTGTGTGGGCAAGAGCAGAAACTACAGCCCTGAGACACAATGCAGACCATTGTCATTTGCCTGATGCCAAGGTATACCCATTGCCTACCCTTGTATAGCCTGCTGCCACAGTCGACCACTACACACCTGTGCAGACATGCACTCTTGCATGTCAATACTGGTACCCTGTGTATTTGATGGTGTGTTGTATGGCACGTATGTTCACAGCCACACTCACTACAACCCCCATGTGCATACAGAAGCATGCTGTCAGATGTCAGACACCTCCTCATACCCTTTGCCCATACAACCTCCATATGACCCATGTGGTGCATTGGGTACCTGCACAGTGATGTGTTGCGGCAATCCCACTATTGATGAGTTGTACCCCTGGCCCTGCCAAGTGTGTCGATGTGTGCGTGTCCCTGTGAGAGTGTGGCTGTGTTTACGCTGGCACCTGTTCATGCTGACAGGCATGTGTACATCACCTACCGTAGAGCTACCATATCCCTGTTGCAGTTGTCATGCACCATCACACATATGTTCTGAGGGCTCCACAACAGATAACCCATGTGGCATATCCATGACCTGCATCGAACTGTGAACGCAGTACATAGTTGTCAGGGGTTTGATACCCAGTGCTGGTAGATGTCTGACCCTAAGAAGCTGCTGTTTTACTCCACCACCCCTCCCTGACATGTCTTTGCCTCTGTCTGCCTCTCCTACTCCCTCTCTTGTGGATGTGGAGACCTACACCAGCTTTGCTTAGGAAGCAGCATGTGTATTTTAAGTGATGCTCATGATCAGCTGATGGCCTCTGCACGAATTGCAGCCCTCCCCTAGCTGATTGCATGTGGAAAAGCTGTGGTAACATTCCCATAGCCAATTGCATAGAAACACACTCTGATATCTAGGAACATCATGTTGGTGTTGGCCCTTGTCATTCACTGTGAGCAGGAACTAGATCTGTTGGTAAGCAACCAGCATCTGTAATGGATTGGGAATTTACCTTCAGCAACATACACTGTGGAAACAGGGCAACACACAGGAGAGGGATATGCCTGACCTGCCTACAGACTGTAAGTGCTGCTATACTGCATGTGGCGTACTGTTGGGTTAACAGTGTGTGTGTGGATATGTCTTTCCTACATGTCTCCAAAACTGCCATGTCAGTTCCATGTTTATGTGGAATCTCCATCTGCAGTGTCATCTGCAGACAGGGCAGTGTGTTGTGCCATTGGTTCCATGTGTTACCAATGGAGCATCTATCTGTGGAGTGCAGATGGCAGTGTGAGGAGTGCAGTCTGCAGATGGTGAAAGCTGTGAGAGTCTTATCCCTCATAGGACATATGTTGCCACAAACCCTGTTACAACAGTACATGTATGAGGTTATCACAGCAACATGTCATTATTGGCCCAGTGTATGTGCTGCCAGCCACAACTCTGCCAACCTGTGTACATATGTCATGCATGATGTGGTGCATATGTGCCGTACACCATAATTAGTGTAATCATATCCGCTAACAAGCCAGTGAGATATCCAACCGCCCTACAAATTATGTACAGTAGAGGTTATATTTGCTGACATAACCTGGACATTATGTGGATGTTTTTACAGTCCTACATGTGTGTGGGCATCAGTGTTACAGATGGCAGGTAGCAATAACCTCTACAGGAGAACCGGCACACTCAGGGCAGTTACATATGTGTAGGTGGTTCAAGGACTACAGACAGAGTGTGAGTAGAGCCATGTTATGCTTTGTATAGTACTGGTGTTACAGGGTGTGTGTGTACATACTACTTTACCTTGGAATGTAGTCTGTCTGCATAGCTCTCAACTGTAGGTCTATCCTCTTGGTGGCCAGAGGTGTGTCTAACATGTGTTGTCTGTCCACCAGACAGGTCCTGTGTCTAATATTCTACTGGCAGTGTGTGCGTGGAGTGCTATCAGTACATGACCTATATATCAAGCTTTGCACATATGACATGCTGTGGAGGGATGTTCCATAGTGGGCTGTGAGTATGTCATGCTGCCATTGCTGCCATCAGTCCACGTCTGTTGTATCCCCCACACATATGGTGGGGCTGGGGCCATATATGTGTGGGCATCACCTACACAATACTTGTGTGCTCTTATGCACTCCAGAGGCCAGTATAAGTAACAGTGGTATATGGCCCTGTAGTATTGAGTCTATATTGTCTGTAGTTTTGAGTCACCATTGATGACCTAGGCTGTTAAATATGTGGGAGTATCAGGGGTGAGCTGCCATAAGGTATCTGGATGTAAAGGGCCATATACTTCACCTATATGTACATCACACACACATATATATATATATATATATATATATATATATATATATATATATATATATATATATATATTCGGTTACTGCAAGCCTACTGCCACCTGCCAGACAGACTGTTCTTTTTGTCAGTGTGCATGTGATGGTGTCAGTTATGCCTTGTTATGTCACAGTTACAACCCATGTGATCACATGATGTCTTTACCTCCCACTGTTGTTGTACAGAGTGTAGATAGCGGCTGCTGAACTATACACCTGCATTACACACTGTTGATCATTTGGTATCCTGTGGCCCAGCCAGTCCTCACTACTGTACAAATCTAAGGACTTGGCCTGGACAGCGATGGTTGTGAATCTTTCCAGACTACTGCATTAGTATACCTGTTTCACGGATGCATTCCTCTGTCTATATGGATGTCACTGTCTGAACAGCTATATGACATGGCATGTAGAAATGTCATGGTACACAATGAAAGGTATTCCATTTCTGCAAACCTGTGTATGAAGTTCACCTAATGACCTCTCTGTGGGTATATGTTGCAGGCAACGGTCGTCATTTGTATGGGTGGCTCATACAGTGTCCAGTTGTTCAGGGGTTAATTGTAGGCATAGTGGCTGTTCCATATTGTGTGCACCGACTAGATATGTATCCTACTGTACATATAGCCACGTGTGTATGTGTAGTCACATGTATATCCATATATATGTATATACATATATGTGTGTGTGTATATATATATATATATATATATATATATATATATATATGTATGTACATATGTATGTATGTATCTGCATATCTGTGACTGTGTATCTGTATCCTGGGGATGTTGCTGGCTACCACAGTTTACATTACCTATGTGAGGCAGACTGTACTGCATGATATCTCAACAATACCAGCCTGACATCATACAGGTGGGATCTTGTACTCCCAACTTCCTGTGTCCATGTCGTGTCAGGTCCTGGTTACAGGATCTGCAACACCTGGTATTGTATTGCGGGCCGGAAGTGTTTGGCGGTGGGGGGGGGTGCCTACTTGCATAAGACGTATAGTATGTGGGGCCTCTCAATCCCAGTAATATGTGTGTTCATTAATCTGTCATTGCTCTCTACAGATGTATGACCATATGTACTGATATAGATATATATATCTGCTGACATATATGTAACTATGCTGTATATATCTACATAGCTGTATATCTGCATACACATATGTAAAGTGCTGTGTATATGTAGACATATAGGTGTCGACACATATGTGTTGATGTAGCCATTAGCATGTATATATGTCCATATATAGTAATATCTATGTATATAGTGTTAGAAAGCTACATATATATATATATATATATATATATATATATATATATATATATATATATATATATATATATATATATATATATATATATATATACATACACATATACAGATATGTTGTAGCAGTGTAGATAGTAATATATTTACACACAGATACATCTAGATTATGGTATGCATTCTCTGTACAGTTGCATGACTAGACTGGTTGATATGTTCCAGATACTGGCCTGACTTTCTACAGTTGTAGTGGCCTACTGTTAGACCGTTGTAGCTGTGTTGCAGAGGGTCCAGGGGTCAAGAACTGCATGTGCTGGATATCGCATTGCACAGCATATCTGTTACGGCTGTGGTGGGGGTAACATAGTAGTCATCACCAGTTTCCCCTCATCTGAGCCACCACCCCCATCAACTGTGCATAAGGTCAATTATTTGTGGTGGGAGTTCCAGTTGTTATTCCTATCTGGTGCTGCAATTCACATATCTACATATATATATATATATATATATATATATATATATATATATATATATATATATATATATATATATATATATATATATATATATATATATATATATATATATATATATATATATATATATATATATATATATATATATATATATATATATATATATATATATATATATATATGTATATATATATATATATATATATATATATATATTTAAATATATGTAGACATATGTATTCACCCACCTACATACCATTGATGTGATATGATGTATGTGTGAGTCAGACATTTATATGTACCTGTGTATCTCACTACATTTACAGATCTATGACTGTCCATATGTCCATGCATGATTGGCTCACAATATTGGCCTGCCCCACATTCATCTGGCCACTTGACATGGATGATGTCAGGCATGTGGTCAGTCAGGAATGCCAATACATTACAGTTGCAGACATCATGCTGTTCAGATTATGTGTATTACAACAGATCACTGTTTAACTAGCAATGTTTTACATGTATATGAGCAATATTTCATGTGTCCAGATATGAACCCCACTGTTGTCACACTGTGTCCACAATGTTTGCAATAAGACGTTGAGTGTTGTGATATTAGTACATTTCCCCTTATGCAGATTGACTGTGCGGCATGATATAGCTGGGAATACATGGGATGTCTGTATATCCAACATGGTGTAGTGTTAATTCACTGTGATTGTGGTATGCAGGGTCCTGGGGTTGGGCCATGCAGTAGCTCTCAATTATGTTGCAGGGTTGAACAAGGGCGGTGGGATGCAGGGGGATTAAGGCACTTGTAAGCAGTAATGAGCGTGCTTGCGTGACGGTATACGTCACCAACTGCAGGTAACAGCCAGTTACACCAGTTTAGCCTCGACATTGCTTACTTTGTGTACACAGTGCACATCATCATGCAAACACAGACCTCCGGTTACATATGCCTACAGATAGTTTGCATCAGATTTGCTGAGCCTGGAAATGTAAACTCGCTTACTAGTGCTGACATATGCTTACAACAGCTTAGTGCTTATTACCCTAACTACTGCTGTATGCATTATGATACCGACACCTCACATGTGCATTTCCTGCAGTACTCCTGTTCATGTATATATGTTATTCCGTGGGTTATGCAACATACATATTACCCATAACATGGTTTGCCATGGGAAATAGTATGTCCCAGTACCGTTCCTGTGTCCCCCCCTCCTCTCCATTCTCGCTGACATCCACGGACCAGTTCCATTAGAACGGGTTCATCCAACCATGGCATGCCTTGGTCCATAATGTTGTACCCATCATTCCCTCCCCCACCCCCCTTCAACCTCCACATCAGTCATCCTTCCTACAGGTTCCAGCATAATTTAACCACACCAATACACATTGGCCACTCTCCACTTCTCGGGACTCTTCGCGTATGTTGTCTCAACCTATAGATCTTCTGGCTTCCCACACATGTAGTCCGCGAACATACATCACCGTCTGTGCTTACTTTGTAGACATAGTATGTTACCCCAAGGACTCATTTTGGCAGACGTTTGGGGTCGTCCTACCAGGGATGGACGTGTGTTTGTTTAAGAGTAGACTTTGCAGGGTGACACCGTTTCTACCACTGGTAGTATCCTGCCAGTAGTCTGGGAGCTAGTGCTGTGCTACGCTTAGCGGTGCATATTATTAGATTTGCATGGTAATTGCCCTTTGACATTGATTTCCTCTTCGCCACTTGTTATATATGTGTCATGTATCCTTGACACATGTATATGGACACTGTCTGGGGTCTTGGGAACGTCTATACTTTATTACATTAACGCCTCACATCTGGACTTGCTGCTGTACTCCAGTTCACATATGTATGCATGTTCTGTAGTCAGTTATGGCACATATGACTATACTGATGCCTTTCACAGGTTCAGTTTGGTTACACTATGGGGAGGACATGCTTACTACTACCTCATTCTTCTGTACGTCTGTGATGGCTTGGTGGATAGCTACTGGGACTATGGTGTATAGGGTCTTGGGTTCGTGACCTGCATGACTGTTTATTTTATTGCAGGGCTGACAAAGCCCCATTGGATACAGAGTAATTAAGGCACTCTAAAGCAGTCGTAAGACCTTATGCCCACTTACTAGTGCATACATATGCCTACTATTGCCTATTTGTGCTTTCAGCTGCTTACTAGTGCCTTATTCTGTCTGACAGTGATACGTCATATGTGCATATCTTGCGGTACTCCATTTCATATATTTCAGCTATTTAGTGGGTCTTGCAACAAAAATATTGTTTATAATGTGCTTTGCTGTGTAAAATAGACTGTGCTACAGTGGGACCCAAACCGGGAATGCCTGCTCATTGGTCAGATGCTCTACCCACTAAACTATTGCTGTTCTGCTTCATTTGTATATTTCTACCATACTTTAATACTCATGTTTCCTTCTCCCAGCCCCTGAGCTCCACGTACACAGCATCCATCCATTCCTCAGTTGCTAGCCCAGCCATACCACATCTCCACACATTTCCCTCTCTGCACGTGTCGGTACTCCTCCATTATACTGTCTTGACCCAAGCTTCTACAGGCTCTTCATCTGTTTAGTCCATGTACATTCAAGCCTTCCCTTGATTCTCCTACGATACTGGTGGAAACACCTATGTGACCCACAAGGTTTGGTTCATCCCGCCAGGGACAGACCTGTTGTTGTGTCACGGGTAGACTTTGCTGGTCTACACTGTTTCTCCCACTGGTAGCATCCTGCCAGGGGTTTGAGAAGCAGCAGTTTGCTCACACACCAGGCCAGCCTCATCTCCGGGTTCTGCGGAACCAATGCCCCAGGTGTGACATTCTGTGCATGAAGCATGCCCACATGCCCCCACAGTGTGCACCGTTTTTCATTATTCTCTTCAGTATTATGCAAGACTACTGTTCTCACAGTATGTTTGGACAGGCACTGTTCTTTGATGCACATAGACTGCTCAGAATACTGCAATTGAGCGATGTGCACATGTTTGCTGGTATTAATCTACATACTTACATACATTTCCTATACTGTTGAATGACTGTGCTGGATGATATGTTTGTGATAACAGCAGCTGAATGTGTGTCTGCCATGCCTTAGTGGTAACTCACTTAGACTATAGTGTGCAGGGTGGGGGGGTTGGAACCTGTGAGTGCAGATTATTTTGTTAATGGGCACGACGAGAGCTGTTGGCTACAGAGGGCCTAAGGCACTGTAGAGGAAGTGTAGGTGGGTATGTGCTGGTGTGCACGAGGCTCAGCCTTGCTGACCTCTGGTTACAGTGTCTTACACTGAGTTGGCCTCCACATTGCTTAACCAGTGTGAGCATTGCTTACTGCCACCCAAACAGGCGTAACCCCGCTTGCTGCTGCATACCCCCGTGCTACTTCATGTATTTAGTTCACATTTGTTGTCCGTGACAATCTGACTGGATGCTTCTCCATTGGCAGTGGTGGCCCAGGGAGTGGAGCTCCACAGTAATCCCCAGCTACACATTACACGTAGTACTGAGGTGTACACATTCATAGAGAGTAACAGACTTAACATAGCTACGTACCACATTCTTCATGCTTAGTTCACATTAACATGTCAGTATTATACATGTTTAGGTCAGGTTTACATGTCAAATATGACTGTTGACATAGGTCAGTTTAAGATGAACTGAGATTCCAGTTTAACAGTTCTGGATAGGTTATACTGAGGTATTCAGGTTAGGTTTAGTTATGCCATACCTGTGTGTTTTTATCAGGTATAAAATAATATCTGCAATGAAGCCAACTTTTCTTGATTACCATACCAATTATAATCTTGAATTTCTTTTTTTTGCCAATGGTTCTAAATCGAATGATAAAAGAAAAAGGGAAAGAGGACACCCCTGCCTTATTCCTCTGTTCAAACAAATTTTATCAGAGATGGGCCTCCCCACTTTAATTTTCACATATGATCCCTCATATATGCTCCTAATAAACATTATAATTTTATCAGGGAATGCAAATGCTTCCATTGCACTACTCATAAAATGCCAGCTTACCCTCTCGACTGTTTTCTCTACATGAAGGCACACCAACAACAGTGGTATTTTCTTACATTCTTCTTCCCTCTACGTCATTATTGTTCTATTAATGTTGCCAAATGTTTGCCTCCCTTCCTCAAAACCACAGTGATCCATATCTATTAATTGTATCACCTTTGACATCCTTGAGCCATTATAGAAATAAATACTTTATAATCATGGTTTAGAATCAAAATGAATCAGTTTGAAGCTGGATTTGATAGGTCTTTACCCCCTTCAGGATATACAGACACCACAGCTTTCTTCCAGGATGTTAGTGCTTTTCCTCCTTTTAAAATACTGGTAAACAAAACCTTTCAGATCGTTATCACTTTCTTCCATCTTCCACAGGAATACATCTATTCCTGGAGACTTTCCTGTAGATTTGTTTTCATTATTTTTATGTCGTCTCCTCCTATCCCAGTTGTTAGTATTTCAGTCTCATCTATGTCTAACCTTGGTATATTTAGTTTATCCGTGAGCATTTCAATTTGTACTTTTCCTTGCTTTCCTCATTTTTCTGCTTTATACAGATTGACATACTTTTTTTGAAATATTTTGAACACCTCTACAGGCTCTCTTGTTAGTTTCCTTTTTACAGGCTCCTTAAGCTTGGTTACAACCCTTTCTACATTTTGTTGTCTGAATCATTGTGTGAAAAGCTTTTGTGCTCTGCAGTTATTATCAAAAAATAGTTACTTAAGAGCAATCTTTCTGAACTTATGCATATTACTGAGGTAGTCCCTTAGTTTTTCTCTAATACTCTGCCATTATGCCTCATCCTGTTCTGTGAGATTCCCCCTATTTTGCAATACTTTGACCTTTGTCAGTCCCCCTAAATAATTCTTGTTACTTCTTAACCATGTCTCTTTTTTATTATTTCCACCCTATTTTTAAATTCCACTTTAATTTATCCCACTCCCTAGCTATATTTTATGAAGGAATTTATCTTTTCCCTAATAAGTCCTGAATAAATTCCACTCCCTATTCCTTAAATTCCTCTCTCTTTTTAACAGATAGATGAGGAAACATCAATGTCTCATTTTTATTTCATTATGCTGCATTTTTTATTTAGTTATTATTGGCACATGATCTGAAGTAGTTATTGGATGCATATCAAAACTGTCAACTCTATGCACATGTTCCTGTGAGATATAATTTCTCTCTGGCCCAGCCCAGTTTTTGTACCTTGGGGTATAATATGTAATTTTTCTCCATGCTCATTCTACTGAATTCACGTTTTTAATTCCAAATATTTTCATAATCATCTTCAAAAATTACCCTGTTGTGTTATATTTTCTGTTCTAGGCCCCAAGATACATCCTCATTATTGCAAATAAAATTCCATTCCCCATCTATAAGTAATATTCCCTGTTGAAAGCTGGTTATTTTCCCCAGTTCTTTCTTAAGTTCCATTGTAGCTGTTTTAGGTGAAATAAAATATGTACCAGTGTAATCCTCTCACTTGCCGGTACCCCCTAGGTACTACAAATCTATCATAATTTTTCCCTCTTCTATCACTATTGGAGCTCCTCTTGCAATTAATATAAGTACTCCCCTTTTCTTTTTTTCAGGTATTCTGTTGAATAACCATTCTGAAATCTTTTTTTTATAAAATTCACATGCTCCTTTCTTTCCAAATTTGTCTCCTGTAACATAGCTAATTGCACTCTTCATTTTAAATATAGTTCACTATTCTTTCTTTCTTTTATATGTCTGTGAGACCATTCACATTGAAAGATAATTTGGAAAGTGTTGTCATTATGATAAGAAGTAATTTTTCCCACCTGTTGTGTATAACAGCTTTTCTTTAATGTCTAGTTTCAGCTTTTGTGTTACATGCATACACTATAGATCAAGTACGCCACACACAGCAAACGGAGCACGGGTCCCACACAAGACAAAAAAATCAATAGTAAACCAGTCATATAAACCAAGTGCGGTCCCCTGATGGCAATTCGACTCGTAGCAAACACAATTTAGTCCAATAAAATATCCAACTCACAAAGTAAAAGGTAATTGCAGTTTATTGTGGTAGTTAGCGCTTTCACCCGTAGGCTTCTTCAGACTTTACAACACCCAAGTAATACGCACAAGTTTAAAAACCTTAGACACTCACAAGATTGGTCGAGCATCGACCAATAACAGCATTAGTAAGTTCCCTATACACAGTGTAACTAAAATGCATTGTAAAAATATCTAAAAACAAAACTTCAGCAATCGTCCACTTAGATAAATAAATATAAGTGGTTATATAATTACTTGCAGCCATCCAACCATAATAACTGATTGGTTTGAAAAATATCTGATCAGTTTAGAAAATATAATTACCTGGCAAGATGTTATAGCAGCCTAAGCAAACGCTGAGTAAAATCCAAGACATTTTCAAGTTTTACGATGTCAATCATATAGAACACTTGTACAGCAAAAGCGCTAGTAAAATATTTATAAATAGTATGAATCTCATGTATAAATAAAACTTAAACTCCATCTAATCCATAAAAATGCATTTATGTACGGAATTGCTGCATCTCCGGTTGTTCCAAGACGAGATGTTCGTCAATTGTTTGACGTCTAACGTCAGCAGGAGCTCTGTGCAGTAAACATACGTACGCACTAATCATATTAAAGCAATAGAACAGGTAGACCAAGTTCAACAAAAAATTTTGTTAAAATTTATAAAACTACCTACCTAACAAGCTACCTAACTGAAGAATAAACTAAATAAAAAAGGTACTACAATCATATAAAACACTTATACAGCAAAAGCGCTAGTGAAATATTTATAACTAGCATAAATCCCATGTATAAATGAAACCTAACCTCCATCTAATCCATAAAAACGCATTTATGCACGGAGTTCGTCAATTGTTTGACGTCTAACATCAGCAAGAGCTCTGTGCAATAAACATACATACGCGTTAGTCATATTAAAGCAATAGAACAGGTAGACCAAGTTCAACAAAGAATTTTGTTAAAATTTATAAAACTACCTTCCTAACTAGTTTCCTAACTAAAAAATAATAAACTAAATGGAGAAGGTACTACACCTCCAGGTCATGCTCCTGTCTAACTAACTACCAAATTATTAAAAGTAACAATTAATACTGCACTCGTTCAGTAATATTGCCGATCCATGCTCAGCAAACCTAAAACTCATGATCCATCACGAACTATGGAAGAAAACAAGCAGCACTAAACCATGGTAAAAACCAAGGTAATGCTTAACTACTGTTAAGTCTAGAAATAATGTAATTGGTTTAAGGGCTAACAATATTTAGGTAGGTTCACTACTTGCACATTGAACCTGCCATCTTAGGTTTTAGAAAATGCAATGTGAAAAGCCAAACTAAAGATATGTATAAAGTTATATATAAAAAATATATATAAAAATATATATAAAAATAGACCAATCCAAAGACAGAAACATATATATATTAATAGTGCAAAAAAGTGCACCAGCACACTAACACTAGTCAGGGATTTCTTAACTCAGTGTTTGGGTCTGACTAATCTTCTTTTTTTCAAGACTGGCTTAATCTGCACTTTATCGTTAAGTCCAGGTGGTCTGTCAGCTCTGCACTTAACAATCCATCTCAACTCATTTTCTAGAGTGAGATTCACAATATCACCTCCTCTTTTATTCTGATGACATACCTGGAGTACACAAAATGAAAATGTGTGTGTGACACCATAGGCAAGAACATGTTTTGCTAGAGCATTGTTGGGGGAGCCATTACGGACATGATATAAATGTTCCCTAATCCGCTCCCTCAATGTCCTATTGGTTTTCCCTATATAAAACGAGGGGCACAAAGTGCATCTGGCCAAGTACACAACATTGGTACTTCCACAGTCAGTCCTAGTGTACAGAGCATATTCATAATGGGTAGTAGGATGAATAAAACTCATCCTAGGATCTATGTGTCTGCACTGCCTACACCCACCACATGGTCTAGTATTAAATTCAGATGTTCCTATTCTATCTTGATCAATAGTTATTCTAGGGTTACATAGCATTCTCTTCAAGTTAGGTTTATTTTTATATACTATCTTCGGTGTTGACCCCACTATAGACCCAATCTGGTCGTCCAACATCAAAACCCCCCAGTGTCTCTGCAGGGTCTCTCTAATAAATATTTATTCTTCAGTTAGGTAGCTTGTTAGGTAGGTAGTTTTATAAATTTTAACAAAATTTTTTTTTGTTGAACTTGGTCTACCTGTTCTATTGCTTTAATATGATTAGTGCGTACGTATGTTTACTGCACAGAGCTCCTGCTGACGTTAGACGTCAAACAATTGATGAACATCTCGTCTTGGAACAACCGGAGATGCAGCAATTCCGTACATAAATGCATTTTTATGGATTAGATGGAGTTTAAGTTTTATTTATACATGAGATTCATACTATTTATAAATATTTTACTAGCGCTTTTGTACAAGTGTTCTATATGATTGACATCGTAAAACTTGAAAATGTCTTGGATTTTACTCAGCGTTTGCTTAGGCTGCTATAACATCTTGCCAGGTAATTATATTTTCTAAACCGATCAGATATTTTTCAAACCGATCAGTTATTATGGTTGGATGGCTGCAAGTAATTATATAACCACTTATATTTATTTATCTAAGTGGACGATTGCTGAAGTTTTGTTTTTAGATATTTTTACAATGCATTTTAGTTACACTGTGTATAGGGAACTTATTAATGCTGTTATTGGTCGATGCTCGACCAATCTTGTGAGTGTCTAAGGTTTTTAAACTTATGCATACACTATGTTTGGAAGGTTGAGCTTAGATACAATTGTTTTTTGTCATATCCATTTGAACCTATGCCACATCATGTAAGACTGTTTTAATGGAAACTCTCAAACAAACAAAACACACACACACACACACACACACACACACACACACACACACACACACACACACACACACACACACACACACACACACACAGAGAGCAGAACACACTATAACCTATTAACTCAATATAAACAAACAAAGCTACATATACCTTCAAATAACAAAGTTTAACTCTCCTAATAGGAACAGTTATCCCAGACTGACAGCCACACTTACAGGCTTGAACTAACCTATAAAGAAGGTTATCCATGCTAAAACACACGGTACAGCCTGTGCTTCTACTTCCACTAAGTGCTGTCTGTTTCTGTCTTTATTCCTCTCCTAGATGTAGAAAACAACTTGAATGCTTCCAGAAAACATTATCTTCTAGCCATTGAAAGAAAGAAGTATTCTGTTTTTATTGCCCTTAGCAGCTTGTCTCCATAGAAGCATGAGAACCAGATACACATTTGCTTTTGACTACAAGTATCTCATGTTGAATTACAAACATATATTTGCTAGGGGAAAACTTTTCACTACATTCAAGTGTTCTTTTGTTTACTTGATTCCCCTTATAACTTTTTATTAGATCAAGCCAAAGGTAAGAAAAAGCATATCAATTTTATTTATTTCATGCTTGTTTGTCCCGGCTTTCTTTTCTTTTTCCTTGAAATGCCTACATTTCTTAAAATTGAGCAAGAAGAAAGAAAGAATAAGGAAAAAAGGGACACCTAAAGCATCCCTATTACACTCAAAATAATTGAAAAAGTTTTACTTTATAACATGCAAAATATGTCATGTTTTATAAAAATGTTTTACTTACAGTTACTTCTTTCCTTTCTATTCCCATCTCATTAATGTTCTTCAAAAGATTAATGATATGAAGTAGGCATATTCTTTGGAGTCCCCAACAAATTTAACAAAGTAAAAAAGTCCAATATTTCCAGGTTTTCTTGCTCTGCCATATTTGACAAATATAATTGATGCTTTGCAATTTCACATTTATTCATTAATTTCTGAGTTGCTGGTTTTCTTCCTGTTGCTTCTCATCTCCCAGATCCAGTCTGCGCTTCATTTCCAACTTAGTCCTGTTTTTTTTAATTAATTCTTGTGATTTTTTCTGTGTCTCAAGAATTTTCCTTTGGAGCACTGGAAAATGTTTCACTGGCATAGTTTTTCTATGAGCTTTATCAGAAGAATGAGAAGCAGAATTCCCTTCTGACAGCTCACTTTTTGTTGGAGAAACTATTGTATTTCCACCTTAGCATGTTCTGCATAAAAAATGACTTTGACCCTCCCAGAAAAAAAATATTCCAAAGATAGTTGGATAAAACAGTTTGAATCTCACACCTGCTTCTTGACATTCCCTGATTGCCGGAATAACTTTACTTCTCTTCTGCCTGGTGTATGGTGAGTAATCATTTTCGACAGACACTCTACTGTCTCCAACTTTTAGTACTTTGTCCTTCTGCTACAATTTTGTCAGAATCAACTCTTTCTGCTGGTAGGATTATATCATTATCATTAAAGGTCTTAGAGGCTTTCTCATTGCCAGGTTTGGAGCATGCACATGATGTGTATTTTCAATTAACAACTTCTGCTGTGGAATACTAGTCAAGTTGATTATTTGTGCTTTCATAAAATTAATACAGCCTGTTCTTTCCAGTTTCTCTGGTACAGCTGAAAATCTCAGGTTTCCCTATGTGCTCTGTCCTCCAATTCTACCATTTGTGAAACATCATTTCTTGAGCAGTTTCATACTCAGCCAGCCTTTTCCTCATTGTGACCTATGCTTTTTGTAGTTTTATCAGCTCTTCTGAATATCTGCTTAAAGCTTCTTCCATTTTCCAGTCTTTTGTTATTTGAGGTGATATACTCCTTCAGTGTTTCATTTATTTTAATCAGGTCTGATCACGTTTGACTTATTTTTCCTCTTGATTGGTGGAAGTCATGTCTTGCACCATAGTTAGCTGATTTTATTTCAGTTTAATTGAGTTTCCTCTTTGCTGGCATCCATGCAGGGTACTTACTAGCCTGTCACTGACATTTTACCTAAAAAGACAAATTCACCGGCTCTTTTTTTATGACTTTCTGTTTTCTCACTTGGAGAGCTAAAATGAAGCAATTACTCGGTGTGCAGCCATCTCAACTCTTAAGACGAATGCATCTACAACAGAAGATAAGACTCAGGTAGAGCTGAAACATTTATGTAATGAGTTTATTGTCTTTTGTGACTATCTGCATTGGAAAAACTATATTTTCTGCAACACTGTCACTAGAAAATAACACAGTCAGCACACAATGGCAATGCATGATTGAGTTAATTCCTACACATTATAGGCATTCTTCTTCTTTCAGCCTTTCCTGGTTAGGGGTCACCACAGTGGATCAATCATCTGCAGAACGTTTGGCAGTGGAGTATTATGGTGTTGACTTACCAACCCGGCACCCAACCTTCCACAGAAGGCACATATATACACACCTGTGGCCAATTTAGAGTGTCCAATCCACCTACAGCATGTCTTTGGGAGGAAACCGGAGCATCCAGAGGAAATCCATGTGACTGCAGGGAGGACATGCAGACTCCACACAGAAGGCACTCCAGCCAAGAACTGAACCATAGAACCTCTTGCTGTGGGGTGACAATGCTAACTGTTGTACCACTATAGCCACCCACATAATAGGCATTCATACTCTATAAAAAAGGGTAGTAGAAAACACTGGAGCATTTGACACAGCTGAGAAGACTTCAGTAATATATTGTCTGACAAGTCCTTGTTTTTTGTTAAAAAGCATGTAACTGGTAACTTGAAGCAAATACTTTTGATCTATGTATATGGCAAAAACCAATAATAATAATAAAGCTATCAAGAAAAGCACTTTGACATGCATTAAATGTTCAAGTTGTAAATAAAAGTAAAAAAAAAAAACTCAGCAGTTAGTAATCCAGCATTATATACTTACTATGTTTGTGTCAGGCTTGGATTATTCTCTTGTAACTACTTGAGTTTTGCTTTGCTTCATCAAGCACATAAGTTACAGGGTAATAAAAGCATGGGCTGTCTGCTATGTCTTCACTTTAGCTGACAAAGTTATGGGGGCAGGCAAGACACATGCAAATAGTGTCAAACTCTTCCCTAACAAAAGCAGTCCATTGTGTTAGAAACAGACCATGGGATTCATTAAGCTCTGTGCAAGAATAGTGTTATTCTTGCACAGAGCATTCTGTGGCTGTCAAGGACAGCAGCACACCCTGCATATTCATGAGGGCATGGTGCTGTCTACACTAGATGGCCACAAAACATGAATGAGTGCAGGGGACATGTCCGAGCACTGCTCGCACATTACACATGCCCCCTGCACTCTAGAAGTACTGAACAGCAATTCCACAGCAGCTAACAGTTCTGTGGACACTGTTATCATACGATAACAGTGTCCATGAATAAAGTACACATAAGCACCCCCCCACAGCATAGCACTTAACTGTCCAGATTTCCGCAGAGTGTCCATGTTATCCCCTAATATTTCTGGCCCTTCACTAATAAAATGTCCCCTAACACAAAGTGATACATACTAGCAGCTTTCCCAGTTCATAAAAGTAGTATTAACCGTATATTGTTTTTAAATCTGCAATAAAGGTTGAGTAGTTGAGTGGGTTTGCATGTTGCAAAGCTATGCTCAGCCAAGTTCACACATTCCAATGAGTTAAATGCAAATATATGGCCAAAACAGTGTAAAGTGAAATAACGTAGTGTGTAGAGCTTTTGCTTAGTATGCAGACATTTGCAGTTCGAGTCCCCATTCAATACATTCATTTTTATTTGTTAAAAAAGCATGAAAATATATTTTGTTATCAGTAAGTAGTGAATAATATATATAATTGTTAACCAGGGTAGTGTAGCACATCCAAATGTGAGGTGTCAGTGTAGTACAGATGTGAAACTCCCATATAAACACAAGTGTCCCATACAGCATAGCCACAAAAGAATGCATTGTAATGAAAGCACATAGGGGGATGTTATGGAAGATAAACACTTTTCATAATATGTCATTTATGAGAAATCAACCCCACAATGCTGATAGTCTGTAAAAGGAAAACTGAACAATGCTAACTTGTGCTCAGGTATGCTTAGCCAGTATAAGCATTGCTTAAATGTAAATTCTAAGCAGGAATTAGCGTAGCTAAGAGGATTTGAACACTGGTAAGCAGTGCTTAACATCTACCCCTTTAAGCAATGCATATACTAGCTAAGCTGGTTTGCCTGGCACTTACCTTGGCTTAGCATATTCAAAACAATCCAATCACAGCAGAGGGTGGGAAATCGGATGTATTTAAACTATGCAGGTGGGAATACAGCTCATAACCAGCTGTAGCTCCTCATTGTAGGCACTATGGCTGGTGTTGAAAAGGGTGTGCGCTTTTGGGCGCAGAACTGAGGCATACAGGAGTCCAGGGTCATGGTTGGACTCCTTGTAAAAAAACATGATATGAGACTGCTGCAGGACCAGTACCAGGGCTCCCAATACAAAGCAGAGGCCTGAGAAAGTCTCACCCATGATCTCACCAGTGCCACTGGCATCCCAGGAACTGGTGAGCAGGTCTGGCACTACTTTGTTGACTTGACGTGGAGGAAGATGGAGCTCTTGGACCAGTGGGTCCAAGATGCACAGCAGAAGGATGTCCCAGGCATGTGTAAGTATCAATATCAATAACTGTTCACCAAAGTCCAGCCTGTGTATGTGATGGATAGGTATGCATAAATGTTTCTCTATCTTCTTTACAGCTCCAGCTGAGTGGGCTGTGAACCAGGAAGCCCATGCAAGCAGGCTACTAGGGCTGCATTGCAAGGCTGGTGAGTAACAATCTAGCTTGTAGTATTCATACCAATATTGCTCACACATTCATACCAATACTACTCGCACATTACACATGCCCCTGCACTCCACAGAAGCTAACAGTTCCATGGGCACTGTTATCATAAGATAACAGTGTCTTATTTATTTATTTTATTTTATTTTACATTTGATAACTGGGATAATCCGACTGGACATGTGTCCATTTACAGCGGAGGCCTGGGGAGAGAAGCTCCAATTCTTATACAGCAATAGCCAAGAGAAAAAAAAGCTCTACAAGGCTAATGTAGGATACTTAACAATGATTATAAAGGTATTATTTTTACATACAAAAACTGTAGCACAACTTAACAATTAGAATCAACGTGTTTTTACATGTCTTACATTTAAAAATAAGGATGAGGCATGCTTTGTACAATATTACAAAGAAAACAGAAAAAAATAGCAGGTAGCAGGTCATTTATATGTTTACTGGTATGAAGACAAGAGTTAGAGAACATTTACTCAAAGAGTAGGGAATTACTAGCAGTGAGAGTTCCTGAAACTAGTTACAGAAACAACAGGAACTGCCTATTTTATCGATGTAGAGTGAGTTCCTGAGTGCATGGTATCACAGGAGATTGTATCTACAAAGTGATAAGCTGTTTTGAACATGTTCATTAAGTGATGCATGGGCACAACCAGGAATTTAATAGGTGTGTTTTGAGATGCTTTTTGAACAGTAGAGCTGAAGAAGCTGAGGTTAGGGAGGTAGGAAGGTTGTTCCAGTTTCTGGCAATGTTGTGAGAGAAAAGAGCTTTTCCTGCAGAGTTATTAGCTTTTTCGATACAGAGGAGAGTTTTTCTGAGGAGCGGAATAGGCAGTTTGCCGTGTACCTGGTTAGGAGTATGTTTAGAGATGGAGTTTGTCAGGATGTTTTATGATATTGTAGGCAATTATCAGTTGTTAGTTAATTAGTTGGGGGAGTTCTAACCATTTAAGTTCACGTAGTGCCTGACAATGATGGGTTTTGAAGGAACAATTGTTGGAAAATCTGGCAATTTTATTGTAGCGTGACTCAAGTTGTTCTAGGTTTTGCTTTCTAGGGTGGGTGAGGATAGGTGCGGCATACAGGAGTGTAGAGAGTAGATGGGTTTGGGTGAGGGTGATATGTGCCTGATCAGATAGGAATTTTTTCTGTTTGTATAGGGTACACATTTTTTTATGTACTTTTTTGATTGTTTGTGATATATGGGTGTCAAATAGCAGTTTGTTGTCAATTGTAACTCATAGTAGTTTGGGGTTTTCAGTGGGGGAGATGTTAGTGCCATTTTTGGATGTGATTGTGAATGGGGGTTGGGTGGTTTTAGTTTTGTTAGGGGCAAATATGAGTAGTTTGGTCTTATTGGGATTGAGTAAGAGTTGGATCTGGGTGATCCAGCTTTCTACTGAGGTAAAGGATTCCTGGGTAAGTTTTTGCAGGGTAGTGAGAGATGGTGATGAGCAGATGAGAGTAGAGTCATCTGCATATTGTATTAAAGTGGCATGTTGGGAGGAGCTACGAAGGTTGTTAGTAAATATGGTAAAAAGTAGTGGTCCCAATATTGAACCTTGTAGTACTTCTACAGTGTTTGGGAGTAGGGGAGATAGTTTGTTTTTCCATTGTACAGACTGTTGTCTGTCTGTTAAATAGCTTTTAAACCATGCTATGGTAGGTGGGGCAAAGACTAGGGAGGTTAGTGAGTCAAGAAGTAAGGGGTGGGATACCATGTCAAATGCCTTAGAAAGATCTAAGAATATTGCTGAGACGTAGTTGTTATTTCTGCATTGATTGATTGTGTTGGTGAAGGAGAGGAGAGCAGTAGTGGTGCTGTGCTGTTGTCAGAAACCGTGTTGTGTGGGGGAGAGGAGATTGTTAGAGTGTAGGAATGGCATCACTTGAGACTGTAAACATCTTTCCAGTATTTTGGATAAGGGGGGTAAGATGGCTATGGGACGATAGTTAGAAAAGCCATAAGCATTTCCACCTTTGTGACGGAGAGAATGTATGATACTTTCCATAACTTTGGGGTGTAGGAGTCCTGAATGGAGCGATTAATGAGAATGGAAACAGGGTAGGATAGTGCATCAGCTGCTATTTTTTAGGAAGTTTGCAGGTAGGTTGCCTGCAGCAAGGGTGGTAGGTTTAAGATTTTGTAGCAGTTTTTTTGATTGTGGAGGTAGGAACAGGTGAGAGGGCAAAGGATGGGGTATTGTTAGGGGGTTGTTTTGCGGTGTGGGGCTAGTTTATGTTGGAGAGTTGTGTAGACAGGATTAAGATGGATTTAGTGAAGTGGAGGTTAAATTGGGAGGCAATGTCTATATCAATGTTGCTGGTGGTCGGGGTTGGGATGGCTGTTTTTCCTGGTTTAAGTAGTGAATTGATGGCATGCTAGAACTTTTGTGGGTTTTTATTGTGTTTATTTTGGACATTAAGGAAGTAGTTTTGTTTATTGAGTAGGTTTGTTTTTTTGCCTGGTTTCTTAGTTTTTTGTAGTTTTGCTTGGATGAGTCAGACCTATCTCTTTTCCATGCTTTTCATGACTTGTCCCTGGCTTTTAGAAGGGCTCTTGTGTTTTTGGTTAACCATGGGGCATAATTAGTTTTTACTTTGATTCTTCTGATGGGTGCTAATGAATTGAGGACATTGATAAAAGTGTTATTAAAGTATTCCACTGCTTGGTCTAGGTTTAACGTTAGTAGGGGGTCCCATTTACAGTGTTTTAAGATATGGTTGAGATTCTCTGTTTTCAGATTTCTTTCATCTCTAACTTGTTTATAGATTATGGGGTTGTAGGGATTTGTGCGTGTTCATTGCAAGAAGGTGGGGAGGTGGTAAATTAGGCTATCTGGAAGACATCCTGTGAGATATTTTTCTTTAGGGCAGTTAACTAGAGTCCAGTCTAGAATTGATTGCTTATTTGATTTTTTTGTCTGTTCTAGTTGGTTCCTGGATGAGCTGTGTAAAACCATAGAGATTTATATGGTTTGTTGGGGTATTATTGTTGCAGGCTAACCAGTCTGTATTTAGATCACCTAACAGAATTGTTTCCTGTGGTAGCTTATCAGAGATCCATTGAAGGATCTCTTCAGTGGTGTGAGAGTTATTGCCTGGTGGGATGTAGCAGCAGATGATGTTAATTTTTTTTGGTATTATTTATGAACAGTGTTGAGAGTAAGGTTTCGGCAGTTTGAAATGATGGGGTAGGGTTTTCGATGGGTTTTAAGTTGAGTGCATTTTTAAATAATATGGCTACTCCTCCTCCCTTTTTACTTGTTCTATCATGCCTTAATATGTTATAACCTGTAGGGAGAATTTCTTCAGTCTGAATATGGGGTTTTAACCAGGTTTCTGTAATGGTTAGTACGTCTGGTGAGTGATGCCTAATGAATGCATGTAGGTCTGGGAGTTTGCTCATTATACTTCTTATATTGATGTTAATGATAAGTAGGTCAGATTTATGTTTAGGTGGGAGTAAGGTGTTGTTTGGCCCTGGGTTTGGGTGTATGTCTCCTGATATGAGCAGTTTCTTTGTAATTTGTAATGTGTGTTGTATTTTATGTGTTATTTTTATGTTTTGAGTAACTGTTAATTTGTTGGTAGTTGTTGTTAATTGTACTTTGTATATGTGTAGCATTTGGCTGTCTTTGAATAGTGTAGCACTAATGGGGAAGTTTGAATGTGTGTGTGGAATAGTGTGTATGTTGGTGGTGTGATAACTATTTTTTGGTACAGTTTTAGTATGGTGGATTGATGTGAGGTTAGTTAGTATTATGAGTGTGAACAGAAGACAAGTTAAATAAATCTTTATTTTGTTTCACTTAAGGATAGTGGTTAGATGAGGTGGAAGGAGGCAAAGGATGAAAATAGGTGATCTGAAGTAGGGACTTCGTTTGTCAGCAACCTGTGGGTCTTGGATCCGATATCGGATCCGAGCCGGCAATTATTTATACAGCTATGGATCCAAGCTCCTAGCTCCTCCCCTCAGCCATAATCCCTTGCCAACCCCAATTGACCTCAGATCTAGTTTGCCGCTTTTAGAAGAGACAGCTGGATTGCAGAGCTCCTGGCGACTTTCAGATAAGTTCTCAAAAACATGTTTAAAAACAGAAAAATCTTTCCTTTTTAACTCGTGTGTGTGTGTTTAGGATCCCTTTAGGTTAATTTTATTCCTTTTTTTAGTGTATTTCCTCCCCTCGCTGGTCGTAGTGTGTGTGTGTGTGTGTGTTTTGTGTTTTGGGGCCTGGTGTGCTTGTGTAGTCCTTTCCTTCAGAAATGTCAGAGGCCCCAAAGCCCATTTTTTCTAAGTGCACCGAGTGTGGCCATAAGTTTTCACAGGTGGATGGCCACACTCGGTGTGTTCTGTGCCTTGGGGTTGAACACCTGTCCTCAGGATGCACGATTTGTGCAGGGTTCAACCCCAGGGCACTGAAAGAGAGGAGATCGAAGCTGGTCCTGGCGGGACTTTTGCCCCTGGAGTCGGCTTCGGCCTCTGCTACTCTCGTGGCACCTCCCCAGCCTGTGGTGGTGGCCACTCCTGCCCCCCTTCCTCCAGCCAGGATTCAAACTCCCACTAAAGCGCCGGAGGATAGGGAGGCCAGGAGGGAGAAACGGAGGGAGAAGCACCACAAGCGGCGGGCCGAGGCCTCCGCTTCGGCCCCCCCCAGCTAAGCGGGCTTCTCCCTCCATGGCTTCCAGGTCTCCTCCTCCTCGGCTCCGATCACCTTGCTTCTCCCCGGGACCGGAGGAGGAGGAGACACGATCTCCGTCGAGGTCATCGAGGCGGCACTCCAGGCCTGCATCGGTGGCCTCGTCGAGATCCACCTACTGATGCAGACTTGGACCAGATGATGAGAAGATTCATCCAGGCCCAGCTGCAGATGGGAGTGCCCCTGCCTCCCCCCCCTTCGGGGGGAGCTTGACACCCTTTTTTGCTCCGATAGCTCCTTCTCCGACACGCTTCACGGGTTTGGAGCGCTTGGAGCCGGGCAGCGTTGCAGCTGGGGGTGGGTCGTCGCTGACAGTACTGGGTACTTCGGATGTGACCCTGCCCTCGAGTCTGTTGGTTCCATCGTCAGATCCGACCTCTCGGAGCCGTGGCCCGAGCTTCGGATCCAAGGGATTCAGTGTGCCTTTGGCTCCGTCCAGGTCAGAGCACACTGGTCCCTCGGATCCGACGGTCTCGGCACCAGTTCTGATCCCTTCATTGGATCTGAGTGGGAGTCAGCTCTCGGAGCCCAGGGAGAGCGGCTCCCCCTCGGCCTTCGATGTAGTGGAGAGGGCTCTGTTGAGGGCATCCAGACCCCTGGCCCTTGCCTCGGCTCTGCCCTGCACTCCCTCTCTGCTGGGCCAGGCTTCCATCACCCGGCCACAGGGACAGCCTGCTTCAATGTCCCAGGTTGTTCCTTTGGAACAGGACATTGCTGGCGAGACCTCCTCGGACAGCCCCCCCGAGGAAGTGCCTCGCAAGCATAAGTGTAAGAGGAGGCACGTGGACTCCCCCGAGTCCTTAACAGAGGACACAGACTTGGATGAGGGGGAAGGCTCCCCAAGATCACCCCCTGAAGAAGTCTCCTTTGGAGACATCATGGAAATGCTTAGGCTCGGGGGGGGTGGTCTGCCCCCAAGGCTTCCTCCGACGAGTCCGTGTTCCTGGAGGCATTCAAAGCAGGCCCATCTACCTCTTGGGTGTCCCCTCTGGCCGACCCCCTGGTAGACCTTGTGACCACCAAGGCGTGGAAGGAGCCAGACACTTGGAACCTATTCCCAAGTGCCCAGACAGGATCTTGAGCCCCCCCCGCAGACCATCCCCACTGGAGCAAGGGTCCCCCTGTAGATGCCATGTTGATGGTGGCAGCCACTAAGAGGGAACTAGCTCAGGAGAGCCCCTCAGTCCATCCTCCGAGCAAGGAGTCTCAATTGATGGATCGCCTTGGGAAGCGGGTATTCAGTTCAGCGACCTTCTCGGTAAGGTCTCTGAACTACATGGCACATCTCATTAGGATGCAGCGTGATCTTATTAAAGAATACACTGCTTCCCCCCCAGAGTCCATGTCGGTGGAGGACAAGCAATTGTACTCCACTCGTATGGCCACTCTGACATCTGTTTCCAGTACCTCTATGCGGCTTCTGTCTCACGCAACTGAGGGAGCCGCTAGAGCTAGCGGAGCGGGCCTAGTGATGAGGCGCCAGGCCTGGCTCCAACATTGTGACTTCGCGGAGCCCTTTAAGGCGTCCTTTGCGAATGCCCCCTTTGATGGTTCTGCCTTGTTTGGCAAAACCGTTCGCGAGACACTTGTCCAGATCGAGAAGGACGGGAAGATGCTGTCTGCCATCGGAGTCTGCTTCTCTGCTCCCCAGAGGTCCTTTTCCAGGAACCAAAAGGGACAGAAGAAGATGTGGTTCCGGAAATCGCAGCATTCCCAACCTGCTCAGGACAACCAGTCCTTCCGTTGCAGAGGAGGACAGGGAGGACGCCGCCCTAGAGGCAGAGGGGCACCGAGAAATTTTGGGTCCAGAGAATCCTTCTCTGATCGGCCCACGCAATAGCCCTGAAGGGTTGCCCGACTGCTCCACTCTGGAGGCATTCAGGGGGCGGTTCTTGAGGCACCTGGCGGCATGGGAGTCCATTACGTCAGACCACTGGGTGCTTCGGATTATATCCAGAGGTTACAAAATCCCTATGCTTCATGTCCCCAGACTCAAGAACCTTCCCAATGTACCACCCGATCAGAGGGAGGCTGCAGCCGTGGAAATCTGGCAGCTGCTCGAAAAAAGGGCCATCCAACCCGTCCCCCAAGACCAGCTCAGATTAGGGTTTTACTCCAGGTTCTTTCTGGTGCCAAAAAAGACGGGGGACCTGAGACCAATCTTAGTCCTCTCCCTCTTGAACCTGGCGGTAACCAAGGAGAAATTCCGAATGGTCACTCTTCAATCCATTCTCCCCCTGTTACGGGAGAACTACTGGATGTGCTCTATAGACCTCAAGGATGCGTACTACCACATCTTAATGGACAGACGATCCAGGAGGTTTCTCCGCTTCTGGCTGGGAGCCAGCCACTATCAGTTCAGGGTCCTTCCCTTTGGCCTCACCACAGCCCCCAGGGTGTTCACCAAAGTTTTAGCAGTGATAGCGGCCCACCTGAGACTCCAGGGAATGCAGGTCTTCCCATACCTGGATGACTGGCTCCTGACCGCCCTAACAAGGCATCTACTCTGCTCAGCCAGAGATTTTTTCTTCGCCTAGCCCCCCAGTTAGGCATCACGATCAATATGGACAAGTCCTCCCTTGCTCCAACACAAGTGATAGACTTCATAGGGGCCAGGTTCGATACGAGAAGTCTACGAGCCTACCTCACTTCGGAATGACTACAGAACTTCAGTCTTCATGTGTGGGCCATCCTCCAATCAGAAGCTCCTCCCGCGGAATTGGTCCTGAGGGCACTGGGCTCTATGGCAGCGGCAATTACTCTCCTCCCATGTGCTCGCCTAAACATGAGGGTATTACAGTGGACCCTTCAAGTACAGTGGTCTTTCCAGCTTCTCCCTCTCTATCATCCTGTCTCTATCAGCAAAGCTTGCAGGAGGGCCCTGTTATGGTGGCTGCATTCCCCAGACCTCCATACAGGTCATCTCTTCTGCGCTCCACCTCCCCTAGTCACAGTGACCACGGATGCTTCTCGCCTCGGGTGGGGGGGGCATTGCTCAGGCAGAACAGTCCAAGGCACATGGAATGACTCAGAGACCTCCCTGCATATCAATGTTCTGGAGATGAGGGCAGTGCTGTTAGCGTTGCAAGCACTTCACAACCTTCTTCCAGTCAGAACTATTGCGATACAGACGGATAACATGTCAGTTGTCTGGTATATCAACAAACAGGGGGGAACCAGGACTTATCCTCTCTGCCGAGAGGCCATGAGAGTGTGGGAATGGGCGATCTCCACCAACCGCTTTCTAATCGCAATGCACATTCCGGGATGGTCCAACATTCTGGCGGACAAACTCAGCCGCACTATTCTTTCCCCTTACGAGTGGTCTCTCAACTCCCGTGTAGCGAAGCAGATTTTTGCAAAATGGGGGCAACCCTGCTGTGATCTTTTTGCCTCTCTCTCTCAAATACGAAATGCGACAACTTCTTTGCCCTGATTCCCCCACCAGGGGAAGCCCCGAGAGACGCTCTAGTGCATGCTTGGCCGCCCAGTCTACTTTATGCCTATCCTCCTCTACCCCTGATGCTAAAGATGTTACAGAAAGCCTCTCGGTTGGGGAGCAGGATGATCCTCATTGCCCCATTCTGGCCTCGACAAACTTGGTTCTCTTACCTGTGGTCTCACTTGGTGAATCCTCCCTGGATTCTGGATCCCAGCCCAGATCTGATCTCCCATCCATCAGGCTTACCGACCCCGAATCTGGACAACCTGAAGCTGATGGCTTGGCTGCTCCAGTTCCACTCTTAATTAGGACTCCCAGTATCTCCTCTCCAGTCAAAGCCATCTTGGTGGCAGCGCATAAACCTTCCACCAGAAAGGTTTACCACAGTAAATGGAAGCACTTTTCCATCTGGGCGGAGCATCATAATGTGGACCCCTTCACTGCTCCGCTAACTTCAGTTTTGGACTTCCTTACAGGGCTTTTTCAGCAAGGGGCTAGCTGTTTGACAGTCAAGGTACAATTGTCAGCCATCTCCCATTACCATGTAGGACACGAGACTGGTCCCTTGATGTCAGCTAAACTATGTAAAATCTTCCTCAAGGGTACCTTTTTGCTTAGGCCCCCGATCAGAGAAGCCATACCCCCTTGGGATCTATTGCTAGTTCTTCAGGCCTTGACTGCTTCCCCCTTTGAACCAGCTGCCTCTACTGATCTTAAATACCTGTCTTGGAAAACAGCATTTCTGGTAGCCATCACCTCTGCGAAAAGAGTTTCAGAACTTCAAGCTCTTTTCGTAAACTCCCCTTATTTGGTTTTTCATCAGGATAGAGTGTACCTCAGGACCAATCCATCTTTCCTACCTAAGGTGGCCTCAGAAACCAATATCAATCAGTCCATCAATCTTCCTGTTTTCTTCCCTAATTACCAAAATAATGGAGAATACAAGCTGCACTCATTAGATGTGCACAGGCAGCTGCGTTTCTATATTCATAGGACTGCTGGTCACAGACAATCTGATCAGCTGTTCGTTTCCTTTTCTAAATTCAATTTAGGTAAAGCCGTTTCGAAGGTCACTTTATCACACTGGATTTCCCAATGTATCCATCTAGCTTATGAGGCTTCTGGGAGGCCCGCACTTCAAAGGGTCCGTGCTCACTCCACTCGCTCCATATCTACTTCTACTGCATTCAGATCTAGAGTCCCTTTGGATGATATTTGCTCGGCAGCCACTTGGGCCTCATCTCATACCTTTATTCACCACTACAAGCTGGAAGTCACCTCCAGAGGTAGAGCATCCTTTGGCTCTGCAGTTCTCCGGAACATTCTTCCATGATGGCCGCCCAAGATTCAGGTAGCTGGGGACTCTGTCCCACAGGTTGCTGACAAATGAAGTCCCTACTTCAGATTAAGAAGTTATGTACTCACCATAACGTTCCATCTGAGTAGGTGACTTCATTTGTCTGCAACCATCCCCCCTCCTTCCCCCTGGCCTTCAGAAGAGTTAGATGATAGTATTATTCCTGCCTTTTCCTTTTTGGGATACTTTTTCAGGTATATAGGAGGGCAAACTTGATCTGAGGTCAATTGGGGTTGGCAAGGGATTATGGGTGAGGGGAGGAGCTAGGAGCTCGGATCCATAGCTGTATAAATAATTGCCGGCTTGGATCTGATATCGGATCCAAGACCTACAGGTTGCAGACAAATGAAGTCACCTACTCAGATGGAACGTTATGGTGAGTACATAACTTCTTATTGGTTGAATTGGGTGGTATCTGCTAGGTTGCTAGGGATATGGGAGTTAAAGTGGCTGAGTGGGTTGAGGTGTGATAGGTTAAATTATTTGTGGGTATGGTTTTGTGGGGTTAAGTGTAGGAGTGCTGGGGGCGGGTGAGAATTGGGGGCAGGGTGGGGGAGCGGAATGAGCCCGCAGGGCGAACGGAGCGGGTAGAGCTACTTTGTGGTTGCCTATCGAGAGACTATCAGTTTTATAGTGATATGCTTCAGGGATTTTATTAGGTATGTGGCACTTTCTGACTAGTATGTCTATCAAAAAAATGCAAGGAGGGTCTTCTTCTATGTTTAGTTTTCCAGAGGATAAAGGCACTTATTTTTAAGGCAGTTTCCTGGAATCAGTACTGTGTTAAAAGTTACAATTTGTATTACATTAGCTTAACTAGCTGTATGCCTCTTTACCTTTATGTCAGAAGGTAATTCCTTCTTGCCATAAAGTACACATAAGCACTCCTCCCCCACAGCATAGCACTTAATTGTCCAGATTTTCACAGAGTGTCCATGTTATTCCCTAATATTTCTGTCCCTTCACTAATAAAATGTCCTCTGACACAAAGTGATGCATACTAGCACCTTTCCCAGTTTATAAAAGTAGTATTAACCATATATATTTTTTTAAATCTGCAATAAAGTTTAAGTGTAGCTGAGTGGGTTTGCACATTGAACAGCTATGCTCAGCCAAGCTCACACATCCTAATGAGCTAAATACAAATATATGGCCAAAAAAGTGTAAAGTGAAATAACTTAGTGTCTAGAGCTTTTGCTTAGTATGCAGGCATTTGCGGTTCGAGTCCCCATTCAATACATTAATTTTTATTTGTTAAAACGCATGAAAATATATTTTGTTTTCAGTAAGTAGTGAATAATATATATATTTGTTAACCAGGGTAGTGTAGCAGGTCCAAATGTGAGGTGTCAGTGTAGTACAGATGTGAAACCCCCATATGAACACAAGTGTACCATACAGCATAGCCACAAAATAATGTATTGTAATGAAAGCACATAGGTGGATATTATGGAAGGTAGACATACATTTAATAATATGTCATTTATGAGGAATCAACCCCACAATGCTGATAGTCTGTAAAAGGAAAGCTGAACAATGCTAACTTGTGCTCAGTTATGCTTAGCCAGTATAAGCATTGCTTAAATGTAAATTCTAAGCAAGAATTAGTGTAGCTAAGTGGATTTACACACTGGTAAGCAGTGCTTAGCATCTACCTCTTTAAGCAATGCATATACCAGCTAAGCTGGTTTGCCTAGTGCTTACCTTAGCTTAGCATATTCAAAACAATCCAATCATGGCAAAGGGTGGGAAATCGGCCATATTTAAACCTCACAGGGGGGGGGGGGATACAGCTCATAACCAGTTGTAGCTCCTCACTGTAGGCATTATGGCTGGTGTTGAAGAGGGTGTGAGCTTTTGGGCTCAGAACTGGGGCATACAGGAGCCCAGGGTCGTGGTTGGACTCCTTGTAAAAAAACATGATATGAGACTGTTGCAGGACCAGTACCAGGGTTCCCAATACAAAGCAGAGGCCTGAGAAAGTCTCACCCATGATCTCACCAGTGCCACTGGCATCCCTCGGACTGGTGAGCAGGTCCGGCACTATTTTGTTGACTTGAAGCAGAGGAAGAGGGAGCTCTTGGACCTGTGGGTCCAAGATGCACAGCAGAGGCATGTCCCAGGCATGTGTAAGTATTAATATCAATAACTGTTTACTAAAGTCCAACCTGTGTATGTGATGGATAGGTATGCATAAATGTTTCTCTATCTTCTTTACAGCTCCAGCTGAGTGGGCAGTGAACCAGGAAGCCCATGCAAGCAGGCTGCTAAGGCTGCATTGCAAGGCTGGTGAGTAACAATCTAGCTTGTAGTATTCATACCAAATAAATATAAAGGAGTAGAATGTCACCTTGCAGTATTAAAAATGGGTATGGTTTGTACTGAATAAACCAGACAACATTACAGTAATAGTCTCATATAGTCATATAGTTTATATATATATATATATATATATATATATATATATATATATATATATATATATATATATAAAACTGTAACTGCCTGTCAATAAAATTCAAAACCCTGGACTAGTTGTGTTTACTTTGGTATTGTTTGAATTGAAATGTGTACAGATTTTACATAGCAACTATAGCTCTGAAAGCACTAAACAATCAAGTCTCATCTGACAAAGTTAGTGCCTTTGTAAGACACAAGATTAACTGATATGAACTGTTTCATGCACCCAGATCTGATATCTGAATAGTAATGTTGTGTTAACCACTGTTTTCCACACTGTACTATGTCAAAAGGTATGTATAGGAATGTATGTATAAGAATGTTGTAATTACAAGGTCAGATTGTACAACCAAGAGAGTATTAGACAGAAAACATTCAAGGAAGAGACAGCAGTTTCTCAATAGCTTGTTCTGATGAAACACAAAAGCTTTTATTGTATTTTCATGCACATACAGGCATGGTTTGAATCCTGGGAGTGGTAGTAAGCTGTATGCATAATTTCACCTATGATTTTGTGAATATGTGTAGAAACAGTCAGGTAGTGTTAACAGAAATTTCCTCCATGGGTCTGCCAGGTAAAAAAAGGTATAAAGTAGCTATAAGAAGGCTGTGGTTATACTGTGTCCAACACCCACGGTCCAACTCCAAGGCTGCAAATGACAGCAAGATAAGTACATACACCAAGTAGTCTCCCCAAAGAAATGTTCAATTGTCATGCTGTCACAGCTATAGAAGGCAGCAGCCTTTAAGTGCACCCCCCCAAATGTATGCACTCTTGCTCTACATGCATGGAAGCAGTAGGGCAAGAGGAAAAGAATAAAAAATAAAGAAATGTAATAATATTTGTTTCATGAAATAAATCAGAAGTTTAAGCGCTGCACAGCTTGTTTGTGTGGCACGCTGCTATGCTTAGCCTGGCTGAAATCCTGAAAACGATAGACAAGTGCTACTGTTGTAAAAAACATCATCAAGCTGATGTAGCATAGTGGTACTGCCATGGTATAGCATGTAAAACATGCTTGGCTTGAATCCCACCTCTGGAAAATTATTTAATAAACTTTTAAGGAATGTGAATGATAGATGTCAATCATATGGCTCACGCATAGCACAGTAGGGGTGGGAATATATAAAATATAAATGTAAAAAAACATTTATAGCTTTAATGAAAAAAAAATAGATTTAAGCAATGCTTTGCTAGTGTAAGCATTGCTTACCTGCATTCAGCTCTGCTTAGCTGGTGTAAGCATTGCTATGCGGATTTGGGCTGAGCTAAGCATAGTGCAGCAATATTAAAACTGGCCAATCATGAAAAAGTGTGGAAAAACATCCTTATTTAAACTGCACAGGCAGGAATACATCCATAAACATTTGGGATTGCACACAGCAGGACCAAAATGGCTGGTGTCGGAGAAGGTGTGCACTTCCGAGTGCAATGTTGGGGCATCCAGGAGTCCAGGGTCATGATTGGGCTCCTAGTTAAAAACCATGATGGCAGGCTGCTGCACGGCCAGTACCAGGGCTCGCAGTACAAAGTGGAGGCCTGGGACCAGATGCACATGATCTCACCAGTGCCACTTACATACCCCGGACTGGTGAGCAGGTACGCCATCACCATAATGACCTTAAGTGGAGGAGGGGTGCACTCTTGGACCAGTGGATCCCAAGAAGCCCGAGCGCAGGATGTTCTACCTGTCTGTAAGCATGCAGTCTTATGTATCGCTAAGTATTGAAAAAGTTCAACTTGTGACTCTGCAGGTGTGATTAATGTGCGATGTCTCCCCATACAGCTGCTGTGGAGAGGTCCCAGAATGTGCAGGCTCATGAACAGCAACTGGTCCGACTGCATTGGCAGTATGGTGAGTACAGAATACCCCCTACTATTAGCAGTAAGAAATCACAATTTTAGTAATGGTAGTACTGCATGTATATATAATTGTGCTGTAAAAGTCAGGAATAAATGCCTGTGTCAGACTGCCAGTGTTCCAGTGTTACAATGGAGTATTCCCAGTTGCTGTGTAAGACAGATATCAGTAGCAAACAAGGTACAATATGCAGGAGAGGAATATTAGAATCTGTATGAGTGTGTCTGAGTGAACCTGCCAAGAAAGTGCCAAGTCAGGGCTACTGTAACAGTTAGAAATGAAAAGCATTCCCCTGTGCAGATCATGTCGGAATAGTAATTGTGGAGTTCTGAGTCGTACACAGATATGTATGTCAAACTAATAAAGGTGATACCAAACACTGGTGTGTGTCATCTCACTTGTACCTGATAAATAGAAATGTGTATGTCCTGCAGACTGCATTAACTGAGGTGAAGTGATTTAGCACTGCTTGTCTGCATTCTTTAGAATGGGCATGTCAAATAACTGGAAAAAAAGCAACAGTACATATTCCCATCAGAATGTGTTTTACTTGTGTGTCTGCCAGCGTTGTCCTGTGTTAACCTTTCAATTTCAGCCGTATGTAGTTGTGAATGTACCGAGAAA
>NC_056747.1:113670088-113680088 GCF_019279795.1 Protopterus annectens | reverse complement strand
AATATAACAACCTGTCATTGCAAAATGTGTGCATAGAGATGAACATAATGGTGGGACAATTGGCCTACAGTAGGAACATGTCTGAAACATCACCCTTATACAGTGCTACAACAGTGTATATACTGCTATTACAATGGCAGCTGTTACAGATCTACACAATGGCATATCACAATACTGCATTCCACAACCCTTACAACCTGTAATGTGGTCCTAACATGAGCAATGAATGTGTACTATGGAATCCTATGCTAGGACAGCAAATATGGGGAATACATACCTTAACAAACACTGGAAGCATATGTGTGTATACACTCCAAATATACTGTGGAAGCAGCTTTTGAGGTACTGACAGCATTCACTCTTCATGAGTATGGACCTTCCAGCAAGTACAGGTCCTCAGTGTCACACCAAGAAATTATCTTCTGTTGAAGATGTTTGCCAATCAAATGTGCCTACTTACCTGCATCAGAGGCAGCCGTGGCTTGCACACATCTTACAAGCCATGGAATGGATGCCATACCCAACAGGTAGCATGCAGGAGTGGGACATGTAGCCTTACTTCACCATTGCATATACCATGGTAAACAGTGCAGACAGTCATGTATGTGGCAAGGATGTATGGGACGAGATTAATGTAGAAAATAAACAGATGGCCATCCAAGACAGATGACAACTCGTGTTGCAAACTGATCATGCAGGCTGCCTAGTAATATGCAACAACACTGAGGGAGTTGCAGGAATGTCTAGCAAGTACTGGCTGTGCAGTACCTGTGTTGACAATCACCTGGACTCTGCATAAGTGTGGCCCATGTGTTAGGGTAATCAGATGGGACAGTTGTTCCACAGGAAACATCAGCAAGGGCTCTCTACAGATAGCAGATGCATAACATCAAAAGTCCCCCAAATGCATGTGTTGCAATGTGTGATGGTGTACCAAAACCAAGTTAGAAACCTACAGACAATATCAATTAAGATACATGTGCTGCACAAGCAACACCTCACCCTACCTCAGCTCAGGCCCACCATCCCTATCTGTACCTTGCTGGTGCAAGTGTGCACCTGTATGTTTGCCATTCATTAGCAGGGAATAGGCCGAAACACATAGTGTTCAGAATTTGGGAGACTACAAAATGATACACATGTGTAACCCATAGTTGTCAAGCATCTACAAAAAGGCTGAGGATCGGGAGGGGGTGTCGCAACAGTGAACTGAAGCAGACATACAAAGCTCGCTAAGAGTTCACCTTGCAATCATGCAAAGTTGGAGGACATTTGTAAGACAGAGTGACCAAATACTGGCAAATGCAGATAGCCTATGCTAGTATACCCCTTCTAGGAATAGTGACTGCTGTAGTACACTTAACAGTTTGTGCAACAAACCATCATGATAAGGGTGTGTACATTTATGCACCCACAAATTGTATGCATATCAATCAGCATCTGCACAACTAACACATTTGTTTGATACTGCATTTGGTTGCACAGGTCATATGTCACATATCAGGTTTGTGTAATGTTAACATATGCAGTAATGTGGCCCCATGGCATATCAGGGAAGATGGTGCCATGTCAATAAGGGTGTGTAAACTCCCCATAACCACAGTAAGGTTTGAAGGTTGTCAGTGCAATTGTATTTTATTGGCTATACATGCACCGCTGATGATGAGATCTGTAAATCAGACATCAGGCATTCACTAATGACATCTGTCCACGTATCATCCCAGGTATGTGTCGGACAAACACATAGGGGCTGTGAGCATCATAGAAAACATAACTGACACACATATACACATTCAACAATGGCGTGTACACCTGTGAGGTATGGTACACAGTGCATGCCAAGGTGCTGAACAGGTGCACAGCAATACTGTGTACCTGGGTGTAGTGTGTTCCAGAGGAAGGGACATCACCTACTAACACAACCCATGCATCACAGAGCTGCACTGCATGCTGCTGAGTACCATATGGCATGCATGTTGACAGATGGGTAATGAGAGGTCTGTGTGTAATATCTTTGTGTAACCTCACCTGTAGTGTGTGTGCATCTGTGTGTGTGTGTGTGTGTGTGTGTGTGTGTGTGTGTGTGTGTGTGTGTGTGTGTGTGTGTGTGTGTGTGTGTGAATGTGTGTGTGTGTGTGTGTGTGTGTGTGTGTGTGTGTCTGTTCTGTTAAGCAATGACGCACAGGTCTTAAAGTGCGTTTCTTGTTTTCCCCTCACAGGTGGCGAGGTGGGTCAGGGTCATTCCTGCAGGTAAACTGATGTTAGTGTCCAAACAGACATTGACAATGATGATAGATGTGTTGAGGCAGAGGCAGGGCTGTCAGTGGCTGAAGCTGCGCCATTGTTTGACATCCCACTGTTATCCATCCCATCTTCACATACAGTCACATTGCCTATACATACCCCATCACCAGTGGCCATAGATGAGGGACAGTTGGCAGTGGTGGCATGGGACAGGACAGTGTGGTGTCTATGGCATGTGGGTCTGGACACAGCAGCCATAGCCAGCTGTCTGGCAGTGTACCACACAGGCAGATGTACAGGGGTGCTCGTACAATGGCTGCTGGTCATCATGCCCCTGGCAGAACTGCCACATCTTGTGCTACCAGATGCATGTTTCAGGCCATCATGGAGGTGCAGGCATGTATGGAATGGTATACCAGACAGGGTTTGAGGCTGCAGAAGGCTACTCATTCTGCTGTTATTGACAACATCTGTGATCTTGCAGGTGCCCACAATTATTTTGCAGAGGTCATGGATAGATGGTTGGGTGAGATAGTGGGAATCCTTGACCGCTGATTGTCTGTGCTTGAGCATATGGTGGGAGTAGTGCAACAGCCACATGGACATAGGCCAGCAACACCAACAACTGGAGGTTGACGTGGACGTGCAAGAAGTCAGAGCCACTCCCGTAGTAGCAGTACCAGTCCCAGCACTGGGGGGGGGGGGCGCTGTCCACACCACAATACAGCAAGCCATGTGCATGTGACCCTGGCTGGTCCCAAGAGAGATCTGGATCCAGCGGACGTATGTCTTCAGGGGAGAGTACCACATTGTGGCTTGTACCTGGTGGTGCCCATGGAACCCCTTACAGGCACAGTTCTCATGTCTATGGCCAGAGATGGTGAACTGCACACCCTGCCAGGTACAGTCTGCAGCTGTCCAACAAACCCCTGTATAGGGCAGCCACATGGCAGAACTGTGTGCATACATACACACACACACATCACCAACACAGCTAGGGCAACCCCATAGCTACACACACCACATCGCAACAGCCCAATTAATAATGAAACCCCCTAACATACACACATGATGTCAAATGTATGGCTCAGCCTAGGTCTCTGGCAAACCAACAACACACCCTGTGCATATGATGATACCTGTGCCACATCCCTGTCATCCATAACATTGATGCAGGGACAGGCTAATATGGTTCTGATGCACAGGGTGACTCTACTATAATGTACCAATGTAATGCTGTGTAACATGTTTTCAGCACTAAAGTTTAATGCTTACATGTCAGGAAGTGTAGCTGTCCAGCCATGATGCATTATAGCTGTTATTAACACTGAGTGATTGTGGTCTCCATAATGTATTCTGTTTGTGTTGTAGGTGTCCATGTGTCAGCAGGATGTTGGTCTGCTGTTGTTTCCTACAAGGGGTATGGCACTGTGGTGACACCTTGACTGTGCCATATCCTGGGTACAGCTGAACACATGTCACAGGTCTCTATAACAGTTATTTCATGTGCCACATGCCTGATAGATCTGGGGGTGTACACAGGTGAGTGCATGGTGGCTGATGTCAGCAGCCCTTCTACAGTGGACAATGGTACGTGTACTGGGTGGTACACACCACATGTTTGTGTATAACACACACAGAGGCTTTGGTGTTGATGCAATACACAGAGAATACTGTACACATGGATGTATGCACTTTTGCAAGGAACCCTTTTTAGCCTATGTAATTCCACCAAGACAGAATAGGCACAACAACACATTGGGAAATAAGCAGTCTGCTAGTTTAATGTAATTGACAATGGTACTGGCAGTGTATATGGCCCCTTCCACAATGTAGTGCAATCCTAAACTCGGTAAACATAGGTGTGCTGGTGTGGGTGACACAGCCGTACCCTTTGGAGGGTGTGAGGTAGTGTAGAACCACAGATAGTGTGATTGACAACTACTTAATCTGTTAACATGAACTGTACAGTATTACAGCCAACTAAGCGGGGGTATACACTCAACAATAACTGCAATGATGGTGGGTGTGTCCACAAGATCCAAACCCAACTATATATACCAACCCAAGTATCACTGTATAGCTATACAGTGAGGAAGAGGGCCTTTACACATCTACTACTAGTTGTGATGGAATGAATTTCCATAGGATGATACCTGTGTAAAATTACCTTTTGCCAGGCAGTTCTCAGACAGATGACCTCCTGGGACATGTATATTCTGCAAACCAAAGTCGATCCCTTCACATACACACACACTCCCACTTGGCAATGCTGGGACTAGAACCCCTCCCTAGGTATGTAGTGATACTGATGTGTGTGGCCTTAATTGTACACAGGACACAGCTTTTAGGATGAGGTGCATTCCAGGTTACATGTTAAGTGAAGAACATCACCAGGCCCTGTACAGTATGGTAATGGGAGATGTACTGGTTGTTTATGAACAATACATAGTGTGACATACTGTCATATACACATTGACAAACACATAACAGTCATACACACATCTGAGAGACCTGGGCTTATCAATGCTAACTACCTTGTCAGTGTATCCATTCTGTTACAGATAAGTTGCACACAGCGCCTGCATCACTGGGCTGGATAGTGTTATCAGTTACCTGTGTGGTTGATGGTCACAGTGGTCCCCATACAGTGGAACATGGGACATGTACTGGGGGTACCATAGTGTAAAGACAGTATACCCAGCACCCACACCCCACAGTGGATATTGTACTCACTGAAACACATGATAATACTCTAACATACCCACCATCACACATTGACCAGGACTGCAATACAACCCCTTGCCAATCTCAAAAGTGCTACTACAAGGATATGCATGTATTGCACATGCCACAGGGATAGTAGGGTGATGCATTTTCATGGCTCTCCTATGGTCAGCAACACCACTATCCCTAATACTGTGTGGCAAGGTGTATTGTATTAAGAGAATGTGGCCTCAGAATGCAGGATACATCCTACAAATATACACACTTGCACACATACACACACTTGCAAGAACTCAGAGGGTAACCCATGCCTATCAACCCATTTATACAACAGTGTTGTGCTGGTACTGCAAGCTCCAGGTAGCCCATAGGGTAAAGAGTGTAACAAGGTACATATAATGTCCATTACAGCAGTAGCAATATCTAACTATGGCAATGGGGGTGCAGTGGGTGTGAAGGGCCTCAAGGTATTATCAACTACAGGTCTACAAACACACAGACACTGTTATTCTCAGTAATGCACACATACACATTTGTCAGTACTGAGGTCCATAGGTGTAGGTGTTCATAGGTGTGTACCAGGATATTGTCCATGGAGAGATGGGAAGAGTTGGGAATGTGTGTACAGTGGTATCATGCCACCTGCCATTTGCCAGCAGGCCATCTATCAACAGATGCCACGAGGGTTGATCCTCAGGGTGAGAGTTACATGCAACATCCAATCATCTGGTTGCCTCTTGCAGATGGCCAGTGAGGTGCTCCAGTTGACATGTATGCAACATGTATTACATAACATGGTCAGTGTCTGTCTTGGAGACCTGTACCTAAGCATGTTCTGTTGACTGTGGTAGTGTAGTTGAGGTATCCATGGCATGTGGTGTGTACAGGTTGTGGATTCCTAGCTGTGGCATTTATAACACAGCTGGGCAGACATGTCAGTGTCACTCAAGCATAGATTGCCTGTAAGCAGCCAAGATGGCGTCCCGACATCTGCACATCTGTACAGAGGACAGACAGACATCAGCTAGCCAACTGGTTATACAGTAGGATGACTGTGTTGACAGGCATCTGACACTGATAGGTATGCCATTACTACATGACAGTAGCCCTCAATGACATGTCCTATACACACAGTAGTCTACAGTTAATATCCATATGTCAGATCAATATCCAGTAGGAAATACGTAATGACACACAGGTCACACACGAAGAACATGACAGTGAGGACTCAAAGAACATCTTTGCATGCAGGGTGTTTGGTTCCAGTGCTACAATCTGCAATCTAATCTTACTTATGAAAGCACTGTCAACAGTAGTAATGTAATGATGCACTACATGCCAGTGTGACTGCATATAATCTGGGATACTACCCATGTATGTAATACATTCAAACAGAAAAGAGTGTTGTACAAGCCATATATACTCAGGTGTCCCAGACAGTAGACTCACACCCCTTGCTATTGTAATGACAGCACATAGGTGCATGCTATGTACATGGAATTAAATACACTTATTAAAAATTTCATTATCCTGCTATTTTATCAAACTGGAATGTGCTCAGGCTGCTCATACCTGCCTTAACGACTCTGTATCTAACAGCCCTTGTTCTACCTAGCAACAGAATAAACAACCCTTGCAGGTCTTGAACCCAGGACACTGTACACTACAGTCACAGCACTTAACCACTACGCCATCACAGCTGTGATGATGCCTGATGTTTTTTTCCAATTTATCTGTCAGTACACATACTGAATAGTAGTGAACAACTGCTTTGGCTTCTACAATTGTGTAGTACTTTTAAGTGATATTAGTGTTGAATCAAGTGTGTTGTATCTAAATATACACATATCAGATAAATATGGTATGATACATCTGGGAAGGTATATGCAGCAGTCATGTGTACACATAACAAGGATATGGATATATATATATATATATATATATATATATATATATATATATATATATATATATATACATATGTAGATATATGTATACATGTATATGCACACACACATATGTATATTATTATTATTATTATTATTATTTTCTCAACGATGTGTATTATATGATAAACAATTTAAATATGTGGAAAGTAGAGCTGAGAAGTTATATGAAAGGAGTACAACACCTCCACTCCTTCAGAACTCCAAATCTCTGGATATACAAAATGAGAACACAATTGCTGTGCGTTTGAAAAGTTTTTAATTCTGGTACCTCGGCCTTCGCCTTCTCCTGGAATACATTTTTCCATGACAAACACCACCCATTTTTAAACAACATTTAATTGGATTATTGATGTACCATCCCCTAATTCCACAATTAAATTTCCTTCATTAGTATGCACAATCAATTATCTAGCAGCAAGAAAAAACTTCATGAAAGCATTGTTTAAAAAAGCAATTTTTTGAAACCTCACTCATTTTAGAATAATTTCTGCTTCATTATATGTATATAAAATATACAAACATATTATAGATGTATTATAAATATATAATTATGTGAGTTCATGCATCAATGCCTCAATATACACAGTTGATATATTTTATGACTATTTCACTAAACCCAAACATTCATACCATTGCATGATGCATTTTAAATTTTACATACAATCTTTAAAAACATGAATTTCTTCAAATTCATCACTTCTGAGAGATATGTTATATGAAAGGAAAAGTAAAAAGTTACATTGTGATGTTGAACAATACAAAGAAAATAGGGCTTATGTTTGGAATAATGAGCTCAAATCTAGCAAGAACAATAGATGGGATGATTATGGAGAGACCCATAAAGACAGTTACACAAATTTTCAGGGGGGGTCGATACTTCACCCCAGCTGTCAAACAAGATCATTATCAGGGGAATCGACGCAGGCAGTATTAGATAGGAGTGATGTGCCAAATGTATGGGTACATAACATCCTTGACAAAGCCTGGGAGAGCCCGGGTGAAAGCGCTTGATTCGAATTTTCGTTGTGTTTTACTGGTGGAAGCTATTTGCATTTAATTAAACAACTTGGATCTGTGGCACCTGTGTACTTTCTGCTGTGAGCTTTGTTTTACATAACATCCTTATCGATTCCCTTAGTGGACAAGATAATGGGGACGAAATAGACATGGAAGAAAAGGAAAAAATAATTTATCATTTTAATGATCTGACGGTCTATAATTATACCAATTATTGTATCAAGGATGAATTAGGGACATTATTTATTAAAGGAATGAAATACATACCTACTGCTAAGTTTAATTTAGCAGATACAATTATTGACGTTAAAATGTTCTGTAGAAGATTAAATTTAGCTTTGACTTTCAATAACAAGGGTAAGAAGGATGACGTTTATATGATAGAACACAACAAGTTAAAGAATAAAAGTACATACATACCCCCCCTAATAAAAAAGTAGCCAACTTTGAAGAGTTGGTATGTGCAGATATTTATAGGTACAATCATATTATTAAGAAACAACAGGGAGTGGACAATCTTACTATAAAGGAAAGAGATTGTCTGGTTGAACTCTCAAAGAATAAAAACATTAGAGTAATGAAACCTGACAAGGGAGGGGGATTGTATTATATAATACTATTGATTATGTTAATGAAATACAAAAAATATTAATTGATTCAGGAAATTATGAAATCACTTCCATTAATGAGATTAATATAAGTTATAGAAAAATAGATTTAGCTTTAGATGAATGTTTGTTAGATCAAAGAATAACAGAGGACATTTATGATTTTATGAAAGTTGAATTTCCCACTCTAGCCACCATTGTAGGCATACCTAAGGTGCATAAGAATCTACAAAACCCCCCATTTCGTCCCATCATTTTTGGAAGTAAGTCTAAAACGTTCCCGATAGGTGTTGTGATAGATAGATGGGTTAAACCAATATATAGAAACATTCCTCATCTCATTAAGGATTCTTGGATATTTCTTGCCCACCTTACATCTGACAAATGGAAAGAAAATTGAACATATATAACCACTGATGTGGTGGACTTATTCTCATGTATCCCTAAAGAACAGGGACTTGAGGATTTTTGTAACAGTTTAAGAAAATACTCAGGTATGACTTGGGATCGCATTAACCTTATTACTGATATGATGGAGATAATTTTGGACAACTTCATCTATTATGAAGGGGAATATTTTAAACAAAAAAGGGGTGTAGCTATGGGAGCATCATGTGCCCCCATATTTGCCAATATGGTCATGTTAGAGTGGGAAAATCAACATTTATTCAGCAGTAAATATTTTGAACATGTCTCCTATTACACGAGATTTTTGGATGACATGTTTGTTCTGTGGAAGGGGCCAGTAGAAATGATCAATGAATTTATAGATTATTTGAACAATACTAGTTTCCTAAAATTTACACATAATGTCAGCAATGAGGGGATTCCATATCTGGATACATATATCAAGCATACAGACATGGGATTCCAATCAGCGATATATAGGAAGAAAACATTTTCGAACGGTTATATGGAGTTTACAAGTCATCATCCATGGCATATGTTAAAAATATTTTCAAGGGACAATGTATAAGAGCAGCCAGCATGTCCTCAGAATATGATGTTATGGTCAAGGAAATTGAGTTTATAACTTCTATGTTTGCAAATAGAGGTTATCCGGAATGGTTATTAAAGGATGTCTCACAATTTGTCATAAAGGAATGGGGAAACAAGTACCCACCTATATTAGGAATAGGTCAAGAGGACATTAGGCAGAAAAATGGAAAGTTAGAAACAGTCCCAATTAATAGAGTCTGTACACTCACATACTCACCATATGTGAATGAAGTTATGAATATTATTTTCAAGTATTGGAAGAATTTAATAGTTGCTGATGAAATAAAAGATATATTGGGGGATAAACCTCGTTTTGTGTACAAGATGGGTTTGAACATTAAGAGGCTATTACAGTTAGGCAACACAAAAAGAGACTGTCACAATTTTAATAAAGCTACCATGAGATGTGGGTCATGTAATCAGTGTTATTTGATTAATGAGAGAGAAGGAATAAAA
>NC_056747.1:113575088-113667588 GCF_019279795.1 Protopterus annectens | reverse complement strand
TATACTGGGCCAATACACAGTGTATTCCGATGCCTGACTGTGGTATGGGACATGTATCGGTCTGGCCCTACAAACATGTATGCCGATAGGGTACCATACACTGCAGCAGCATGCAGCATCACATAGCACAGGACCAAGAACAATGATATCTACCACAGTCTGTACACAGGCCAAGGTACATATTCACATTACACAGTCTTTTGACAATCACCATAAGTACACATACCTCACTATTATACACACTACAACAGAATATCCAGGTTTTGTCCTCAAATATAAGTCTTACTATACATAATGTGTCTAGCAGTCTGGTATCTTACTGGCTTGTTATCAGGTATGATGTCTGTAAATAATGATGTACTGAACATATGCACCTCCTACTGCATGACATATGTACAAAGGTTGACAGAGTTGTGGCTGGAGGCACAAAGATAAGGCCAATATTGACATGCTGCTGTGATGAACCCATACATTTACTGGTGTAACAGGGCTTGTTGTGACATATGTCTACTGAGGGATATGAAGTCAGTAACTCACATGGCTGTCACCATGTACTGACTGCAATCCTCAGAGTATGCTACTGCATTTCTAAACATAGGAAATGTGTGAGTAACACAACACATGTAATACTCCAAACACTGACCAGTCTGCAGATATCCCTAAAGGGGGAAGTTTCCCCAACCACATAACACTGTCATGACAGATATTAAATCATGTAGACCAGCCATATCCATACAAACCCTGTTAAACCAACATTACTTCAAATGTAGAAGAGCAATACTAACATTTTGTCCTCATGTGTGGAACATCCCCCTCCTGTTTGTTGGCCTGTCTCCACAGTGTATATTGTAAAAGGTATATCCAACTACCCTCTGTGATGCTGTTTGTGAAACACCTACATGAAGTCCTGCTCACAGTGAATGAAAAGTGCCAACACCCACATGATGTTCTTAGTTATAGGAGTGTGTTTCCATGCAATTGGCTATAGGAATGATACCACTGCTGTTCCATATGCAATCAGCTAGTGGGGGACTACAATTCATGCACAGGCCATCAGCTGATCATGAGCATCACTTACAAAACACAATCTGCTGCCTAAGCAAAGCAGGTGTACTTTTCCACATCCACCAGAGAGGGAATGAGAGAGACAGACATAGACAAAGTAAGAAATGAAGGGGGTAGGAGAGTAAGAGCTAAGAATATTTGTGTCAGACACTTACCAGTACTGGGTTTCAACCCCCTGCCTGACTATGGATTTTCCTTTTATATTGTTTTGTAGCTATTGCACACACCATGGAGCTTACATGTGGGAGAGCTGCGCAAAGGCATCTTTGAAGGTGAGTGACAGCAACAGTGATACAGGAGGGATAAGGTAAGTGTAGTACATGTGGCTGTCTGCAAAAGCAGGTGCCAAGGAAGACACCTGCTTTTGTGGACAGCAGGTGTCAAAGCAGCAGGTGTCAAGGAAGACACTACCTCAAAAGCAAGTGTCTTCCTATCACAGTTGAACAGGGTCAGGATTTGAACTTCTAACTAGCAAGTTTGCTGTACTACAGTATTACACAGGTATCACATGTGCTACAAAGCTTATCAGACTGATTTATAGCCAAATGGTATTTCAAGGTGACTGACATCAGAAGGCATGCTACAGTAGGGCAATGGGAGGTGTAGTGAGTGTGAATGGCTTCAAAATCATTAATTTCCACACACACATGCACACACACACACACACACACACACACACACACACACACACACACACACACACACACACACACACACACACACACACACACAATTTTCCAGTACTGACATGCATGGGTTCATTGCTTCACAGGTGTGTAGTAGTTGACTGTGCCAGAAGGCTGTACATTGCTAGGCAAAGGGTATACCTTGGCATCAGGCCACATGACAATGGTTTCCAGTGTGGCTCAGGGGTGTAGTCCATAGATTGGCCCACACAGGTGGGTATTGTATTCACCATCTACTCATCTGGGTTACTACTGTGGGTGGCCAGTGCTGTGCAATGCTTGCCATATATGTGTTCTGTATTCCATAACATGGACAGTGTCTGGGTTGTGCACATGTCCCACGTGCATGTTCTGTGACATGTGGAAGTGCACCTGGGGTCTCTGGGACATGTTGTGTGGACAGATTGTTATCATCTGATGTGGCATTCCTTACCCCATGTGGTGAGAACTGGCTATGGAACTGAGGTCGTGCTGCACCTACATTGACAGCATGATAGAGGTATTCCCTGGTGTTAGTGGCATCTGTCCATACTGGGCATGTATATAAGGCATGGTATTCCCTTTGTGGGTTACATTTGCAGACTCTACAGTTGTTGCAGGCATCCAGTGGGGAACATAGCAAAGGACCACTGTAAGCAATTATTTGCCTATTGTAGGGATGGAACAGGGTGCCATGTCCTCTGTAGTCCACTGCAATCACACTGTGGTTAGTATCTGTGGGCAATATGCAGGGAACTACCAATACAGTGGTTGTTGCCTAGCCATGTGTGTTTTTGTATGAGACATGGGTGGAGAGTGTCCTCTGGATAATACAAGGGTTGCCTATATTGTTCACAGATCCATAATGTCACATGTAGGGGTATGGATTGTCTACACCAGCCTCTCTGTAGTTTGACATCTGTTGTCCTTGTAAGGTGGACATTGTGACATATAGTAGATCCTCAATATAAGAGTTTTGCAAAACCCACCGCACAATGAGTCCTGTTATTATGGAATCACAGCTACCTCCACACAGGATACTGATGACAAAAATACTTGCCAGCACTGATATTCAAACCCCTACCTAGCTATGTATTGCTACTAAAATGTACGGCATTTATCACACACACCATTGAGCTTATAGGGTTATCTTTATTCCAACGGTATATTTCAAGGTGTATGACATCAGCAGGCTTGCTAAAGTAGGGCAATGGAAAGTGTAGTGACTGTGAATGGCATCAAAAGCATTGATCACTACACACACAAAGACACAGTTTCCATGTCTGGGATTAGAGCACCTACCTAACTAGTACACCACACTATAACATTTCGCAGTTACAGCATGAACCATGGAGCTTATATGGCTAGCCATTCTCCAAAGGTATATTTCAAGGTGAATGACATCAGGAGGCTTGCCAAAGTAGGGCAATGGAAAGTGTAGTGACTGTGAATGGCCTCAAAAGCATTGATTCCTACACACATACACAAAGTTTCAGAGTTGCCATGTCCAAGATTAGAACTCCTATCTAAGTAATACATCACACTACAGCATTATGCAGTTATAGCATGCACCACAGAGTTAGAGGGATAGCTTTTTTCCAAAGGTGTATTTCAAAGTAAATGACATCAGCAGGCTTGCCAAAGTAGGGCAATGGAAAGTGTAGTGACTGTGAATGGCCTCAAAAGAATTGATCCCTACACACACACAGACTTTCACACTTGCCATGTGTGGGATTAGAACTCCTACTTAACTAGCACATCACAGTATATCATTACAAAGTTATAGCACTCGCCACAGAGCTTACAGGGCTAGCTTTTCTCCAAAGGTGTATTTCAAGGTGAATGAAATCAGCAGGCTTGCCAAAGTAGGGCAATGGAAAGTGTAGTGATTGTGAATGGCCTCAAAAGCATTCCCTACACACACAGAGTTTCACAGTTGCCATGTCTGGGATTAGAACTCCCACCTAATTAGGACAGTCACACTACGGCATTACACAGATACAGCACTTGCCACAGAGCTTAGAGGGCTAGCATTTCTCCAAAGTTGTATTTCAAGATGAATGACATCAGCAGGCTTGCCAAAGTAGGGCAATGGAAAGTGTAGTGACTGTGAATGGCCTCAAAAGCACTGATCCCTGCACACACAAACACAGTTACCATGTCTGGGATTAGAACTACTACCTAACTATTACCTCACACTAAAGCATTACGCCGTTATATCTCATGCCATGGAACTTATAGGACCTACCTTTCTCCAAAGGTGTAGATGAATGACATCAGCAGGCTTGCCAAAGTAAGGCAATATAAAGTGTAGTGACTGTGAATGGCCTCAAAATAATTGATCTCTACACACACAAACACAGAGTTTCACGTGTGGGATTAGATCTCCTACCTAAGTAGTAAATCATACTATAGCATTATGCAGGCATAGCACACGCCATATAGCTTATAGGGCTAGCCCTTCTGCAAAGGTGTATTTCAAGGTGAATGAGATCAGCTGGCTAGCTAAAGTACTGCAATGGGGAGTGCAGTGTGTGTGAATGGGCTATAAACCATTCCTCTGGAAGCATACACACAACACTCAGTCACACACAACTTTACATTTGACAGGACTGTTTATACAACTGCTAGATAAATAATGACTTGTACTGTCATGTTACACAGTTATCACAAGCACCACAGACACTATAGTGCTAAGGGCTACCAGAAGCAAATGTCTACAGTGATAGACATTTGCACATCATGTGATATTGGCTAATTGGATGTGTGCTGGGTGGGACATGCCTCATGATGGGAAGCTCTTTGTCACTGTCTATCACTCTGTTCCCCACATCTATGTATGTGTATGTTTTACCTATTATAGTGTGTTGTCCTTGGATATATGTGTGTATTCCTATCTTGATGTGTGTGCAAAGCATGACTGGTGTGCAATGTGGTGTGTGTGCACAAACATCTGCGACTGACAGATATGTATAGTCCACTGTTGTTGCCAGACATGGGCTTCATTTCTTTAAGTGTGGAAGCATGCCCAGTATGACCCTTCTTCATTTTGTTGTCAGACATGGGCTTCATTTCTCTAAGTGTGGGAGCATGCCCAGTATGACCTTCTGTATTGAATGTGTGAATCCATTCCAGATAGGTTGTACTCTAGTGCAGGCATTTGTGTTCTACACCTACAGCTAGCAACCTGTTTCTGCAGGATATCTGTAGATAGGTTGACAATATGGGGTCACAATGGACAAAGGATAGTGGGATATTGTAAATAATTGTGTTTGTGCTGCTTCTGCTACATGGTTTTGGTGTTAGCAGAGGTATTCAGACATATGTACTGTTTTACACTGTGATGTTTTATGTCAACTACTGACAGGTATATGTATTTTCTCGCAGTCATTTCCTGGGGAATACAAGATGTCTGCAGCCTACATATTCTTGTACAATCATGCCATTCTGGAAGGGGAGCTGCAGACACTTGCTGATGGGTCTGTGCAAATGGTCCAACACCTTGGCACTGTGGTGGTTGAGGATCCCATGCTTGTACATCTATCGACATGACAGAATGGCTGTATCCTGCTGTGGTCATACCTCACAGCTGTATAGATTCACACAGGTAACCCAGAGGCAGGGCTCATATTTCTGGTCATTACCCCTTCACATTGTGGTTTACGATCAGGTTTGTAGCCACCCATTCCTGTGTTTGCAGGCAGGGATAGTATGTGCACACATCAGAGTTTCAGATTTCACAGACTCCATAGCGTTCATGCTTCTACCCTCCCCATGTTATTCTATCCTCTTCCTAACATTATGCAAATGAAATGTGATAAGTATCCCTATAGTTATCACTTCACCCCAGCAGTATTTAATGGTTGGTCCACAGTTCATGCAGTAGGACATGGTGGACATGCTACTGGGATTTGTCAACATGGCCTTGCATTTGTGTTCTGTGGACTGTGTTATGTCATTATTTGGGAGTCCATGAGATAACATACATTGGCACATAATAATGTGGTGAGATTGTTGCACTGGAGATTGTGCAGACATTATGGTATCGAAGTGGCTGAAAAACACTGAAAACATGAGCCACAGAAAATCATAGAAAATGAAGTTTACATCACATGGGATCACCCAATATCAACAGTCCAAAAGATAGATGCTAGAAAACCGGATATAGTGGTCCAAGAAAAGAAGACAAAAGTAGCATTGATCATTGAAATCGCCACACCTAGTGACTACATTGTCTTGCATACAGAGAGACAGAAAGTCATAAAATACTTTGATCTGCAGGCAGAAACAAGAGCCATGTGGAAGAAAGATACCCAGACAGTTCCAATAGTAGTAGGAGCAACTGGTCTTATAAAAAATAATTTACAATCATATTTAGATATGTTACCAATTCATGTAACACCGTACGAATTATAGAAGGAGTCATCACTGGTCACATTGCGGGTGCTGTGAAGAGCACTTTTGGCTAGCATCAAAGAGTGAAACAATACTAATTTCATGAACTTTAATTGTACTTTGACTTAGGAATGGGGTCCATTCCCGTCATGGTATTAGAAACCCAAAAGACTTGGAGAAATTAAAAAAGGCAGTATGGGTGAGACACAGGCCTTTGACAGAGGACCGTAGGGCATTTGGTAGTGATGCAGGCCATCTGTAGCAAGCCAGTGCATTCTGTCACTCCTAAAGTTCCAGGCTGCAAGCCATTTTATTCCCATGGGTGACAGGGTAGGTGGCAAGGTGTTAATGGCAATAGTTTATGTCCTTATTAATCCATTGGTGTGGATGCTGGCAGGGTGCTGCTTACAGCTAGGGACACACCTGCATGGGACACCTCTTCAGCATGCTGCATTCTGTGGATATTCCCATACAGAAGTGGGGGTCATATTGTACTCATTCCCAACAGCAGGGGCATGACCTGGGAGGTATCTGTGGCTGATGGTGTGGTGAGCTGAGTGCATATGTGCTATGGAAGCTACTTGCAGCTGACACGCAGATATAAGTGGTGCATTCTCCTTATGCTGACTTGTGCAGGAACATCAGTGGTTTCTCAGTACTTCATACCTGTTCCTTTTGTGGTCTGCCAGTGTTTGGCCAGACTACATCAGTATTCTATACTACACAGCCAACTAATGTGCTGCTAACCTGTATGCACAATTCCAGAGGTGTGTCCATTTGACAGTAACATTTTATACACTCTCTGTCTAGGATACTTTCACCTGTGTACTGGTTGTATGTCTGGGCCCACATTCATGCCATGTCCATCTTTCAGATAGTGACAGATATTACATCTAAACAATTAATATGGATTACTGCTGGATTGTGTCTTGCTGGGATATATTGTGTTTGGCACTGTAGTTGTGAGAACTTGGCCCTGTCATCAACAGTACTGGCCATTGGCCACCGGGACACAACCCTCCATGCCTACATGCTGACCATCTTTACACAATATACAACACACAACAACCTAACACACAGAGCCCTGCATATTGTACACATGCAACAATCTATCCTGCTAATTTGGCCAGCTCAGGTAATCTGTGCTCCACTGTTATTATACCCACATGTACATGTTACTACATTTCGACATAGGATTGTTGGGGGGGGGGCACACCTGACAACTGTAAACATTTACTATGACAGTACTGGTATTTCAGGTACTCTGTTGGCTTCCATTTCATGCTGTATTCTGACCTATCATGCAGACTACAGGCATATCAATAGAGTACAGATCTTAGGTTTTATTGACCTGCATTTCAATTTCAGACATCTTAACCTTCAGAACTAACATCCCACTGCCTGACTTGTTGTAGTCTGTCTGTGTAAGTCTGGAGGGTGGCTGTTCTCCATCTCCATCACTTGGAGGCCTTAGCACAGCCTTTCTTTGTGTTTGTCTACACCTGTCCTGCTGGCTGAGACTGTTGTTGGGTATGTGAGCCTCACTGACATGCATATGTGTGTGTGTCCTATGGGCACACATTTTGGCCCACATGTCCTGCAGTGGGTTTTGTCACCTTGTCTAGTACTGTCTACTATGTTGACACCAAAATTTGTTATGGATTTCATGCTACCGATATAGGTGTCCACTATCTGCTGCCATCCCATTCAGCCACCTGATTCCCTTGCATGCTCACATCTATACCATAGATACAAGTAGCAGAACATACTACTCCATTCAGTAATTGGTAGGAAGAGTGACTTACCTTGTGGCTCTGCCGGTATTGAGGATGGTGCTGGAGGGCTGACTATGTTGGATGCACATAGTACACTCCCCTATACATGGTTAAGCACAGGTAGTGTCATGTTTATCATCCCTTTTACTGTATGCACAAGTCAAAGAGAGGTGTCATTCCCTGGGTTCCTACCGTGTCAGTGTATGTGCTATGTGTTGCCTCTTTGCCAAGGCCTGGGCATACTGCACATGCCTCCTTCTGCCTACGGGGTCACTCTGTGCCTGTGCTGGCCTTGGCAAAGGTGGGGGGGGGGCTGTGTGGCCCTGCCCCATGCTGTTCATGCTGCAGCTGTTTCTGCAGGATCATATTGTGTAGCATGGCACATACAATGACAATTTGGGTACATGTAGCTGGTGAGTGCTGCAAGGCTCCACTGGATATGTCCAGTCATCGGAACCATGACTTGAGCATCCCAAACACACACTCTCTTATGATTCTGGTCTGTGTATGTGCCTTATTATGGAGTTCTTGTTTGGGTGTGTGTACATTTCTGATGGGTGTCATCAGCCACAGCTCCAGTGCATAACCAGCATCCCCCGCTAGGTGGCCATATGGGATGTCCCCATTGGCAAATTTCTGGTACAGCTACATCATATGCCATATGTGGGAGCTGTAATAGCTTCTGGGGCTGCCAGCACACACATTCATTATGATTCCCTGGGCATCGCACATGACCTGGCAGTTGATGGAGGTGAAGCCCTTGTGGTTTATGTAGACTCTACCCTGCTCACCAGGTGGTGCTTTGATGTGTATGTGCGTACAGTCTATAGCACCCACTACCTCAGGGTATTCTGCTATTTGGTGGAAGAGATGCATATTGCTGGTCAACGCCTCACGGGTGTTGTGGAAATATATGTGCTCACTGGCATGTGCTGACATAGCATCCAGGAAATGGTGGAGTACCCTGAATGCCGATGCCTGTGAGATCCCCATGATATCCCCAGTTGGGCTTTGAAAGGTACCTGTGGCTAGTATTCTTAAGCGTACACATATCTTGGTATCCATTGTGATGGGTTCCCCTCTGCTGATTCTGTGTGTGAGGCATGGCCGGCACAGCTCAAAACTTTGCTGGAGGAGGTTGCTGTCCACCCCTATAGCGCTCCACTATCTCCAGCTTATGTAGCCCCTGGTAGGTTACTCTGGGTCTGTACACTCTTCTCCTTCTCCTCACTGTGGGTTGGTCATCAGCTTTGTCATCCTCACCACCCCCAGCCTCTTCCACATGTTGATTTATGATAGCGAAAGCAGCCCCTATCATTTTGTTGCTTTTGTTAGGTAACATTTCCCCCTTTGTGTACACCGGTGGTGTAGAGTTTGTGGGGAAAAAAACAGAAGGAAAGGTGTTTGCATAGTTTATAGTAGTGTGCTGGGCTGGGCTGCTGCCTGTGTAGTTAGCTGGTTCTGATACATTTCACCTGCCAGCTATGCTAGTTCTCCTTGATTACCTTCCTACCGCTATTTTCCCTTTCCATTGCCTTCCTGTTTAAGCCTTGTGGTGTGCCATGCAAACCCAGTGCTCAGATGTGAACGGAGCTGCTATTTCCTGTTTTGTTTTTTTTAAACCCGGTGCGCACTGCGCACACCTGTTTAGGCAATGTAAACACCGTTTAGCAGAAACTGGCCCTCCCTGGACACGATCACACTCTTCATTTCTTAGTGGAAGACAATACAGCCTTAGGCACACCCCTGCCTTAGCTGTGCTTAGCTAAGCGCAAACATGGGCCACAGGGCTCCAATTAGCTTACAGCATGCATGACACACCCCCTTATGAAGTCACCTAGCTCTTAGGCTTACACTGTGGTCTTAATGCACATACATGATTGGGTGCAAGCTAGCACTGAGGGGAAATCTGTGAATCAGTATCATTGCCCTCATTTGCATAGGATTGACTGCTAATGCATGGTTACAAATCCAACACTCAGCCTTTCCCCTTAGCAACCACTATTCCATGATCTTGTTGTGGTATGCATGCCATTGACTATTATGGCAGAATTATGATTTTGGTTTAAAAGCTTATTTCCAGCTTTTTTTTATTTTTGGGCCGATCCTGTTTGCGCACTGCTGCTCTGTGCCTAAACTGCTAAAATTGGCCAACAAAAAAAGTAAATTTTTATAATTTTGAAACTAATTTTCATGCCTATGACCTTATATTTGGCCTTTGGCATGCCTAACCATTCTAATACATGCATTTTTACAAGCTGTCATGCCTCCGTTTTGTAGTTTGCAGAAATGTATTCAGCTACTGGCTGAATACATTTCTGCAATCTACACTATTCCTGCACAGACGTCTGTCTGCTTCTCGGATCGCTAATTCACCTCATTTGCATGTTTTTCACCAGCAAATGAGGTAATTAGTATACAGGGGCTGTGTCCGTGCAGGAATAGTGCAGGAGCGCTCGTGCACATACCGGGAGCTTATTCCTGGATCGCACGGCAGCCATATTGCCTGCAGCAGCTCTTGCACTATTCATGCACACTGTGCAGAGCTTGCTGAATCCTGGGGAATAAGTCCTGCAAAGTACAGTCAAAGCCATACCATTCATCAAATACCATTACACCATCTGAGATCTATGAAATAGTGATGATTTTCCAAACATATCAGTTAGTGCAGTCATTCAACATTGGGGAAAGGAGTCTGTAGAATCAGTTAGGTTCTCTAGATATACATGTACATATGTATGGAAATGCACATATGTGGACAAATCTATACATTTTATATATATATATATATATATATATATATATATATATATATATATATATATATATATATATATATATATATATATATAGAGAGAGAGAGAGGTACATATAAATGTATATCTACATATATGCATACACACACACACATATATATATATATATATATATATATATATATATATATATATATATACAGAAAGGTGAAGAAATACACACACACACACACACACACACACACACACACACACACATATATATGTGTGTGTGTGTGTGTGTGTGTATATATATATATATATATATATATATATATATATATATATATATATATATATATATATATATGTATGTATGTATACGTAAATATACATAAATATATAACAGCTACAAACACATGCAATCTGAGGGTCATGCTGCGGCACCCTAGAAGTCTAAATCTGAAAATGCACTCACTGGAAGTATTCCCTAAAATGGGGAACAATGACACCTGTGCTGTAAGAGACCTGGTTAAAGGCAGCAGGAAACACCCCTGCACTACCAGCCCATAACTCATTCCACACATTTTGGCTGCAGAACTTGGACTGAAGCTCCAAATGTGGTGGTATTTCCATATTCATAAAGGATGCACACACCTCCAGAGTGGTAACCCAACATTATGCATCACAGATCCTGCAGGTGTAGCTAACATTGGGTAACAAAGTGGTTCAGATTGTAGCCTGCTATAGGTCCCCAAATATGTCCCAAGACTTACACTCCATGTTCCTAAACACCCTGGAGAATATTAGTGTCCAACCTAACACTGTCATACTGGTTGACTTCAACTACCCCACCATTAACTGGGAAAGCTAGTCTCACTCTAACAACCTCACCACATTAATAAAGCATGCAATGTTACTTTCACTAAAACACACATCATTACATCCATTAAAAAACACTATTTACTACTTTATCTCTCCACACAGCCAACCAAATCACACTAGCCCTTCTTTATCATTTAACTAACTTCTACACCCCCATCTACTATGACCACCCCACCAACTCCATCACCAACTCTCCACTGCCCATAACCCACCACTACAACTCCCAAATTTCACCCAACCTCTACAGCAACACAAAAATAGACTACCTCCCACTTAAATACCATCAAACCAGACACAAAAATGAACCACTATTTAGAAACCACAAACAACTAAGCAAACTTATAACAACTTTATTTCATATATTATCAAAACTAAAACTCAGTGGTGACATCCACCCCAACCCTGGCCCCAAGATTACCAATAAGCAAACTACCACTTACACCTCAATCAACTGCACCATACCCTTTCACCCCAAACAACACTCCCTGCTGTTCCTTAATATACATTTAAGAAGCATACTAAACAAAATCCATGACCTCCATGCACTAATTGACTTACATTCCCCTGACATAACCATTTTGACTGAAACTTGGCTTAAGCTACATGTCAAAAACAATGAAATACTTCCCCCAGGGTTCAACATATATAGACTCAATCGTCAAAATAAATGTGGAGGAAGTGTAGTAATAATGTTTAAACAAAATCTAGCCCTAGATGTTATCAACACCACGCTTCCTACATCTAACAATGCAGAATTAGTCATCACCAAACTGAATATCAACAAGAGCAAAGCACTTATCATAGTGACTATGTATGTCCCTCCAGGAGATAACACTAGCACAGTTGAAGACATACTTCACTGGCTATCCACAACCTTCCACCAAGAAACCATAATTATGGGTGACCTCAACACTGACTGGTCCACCTATAATTCCAATAATCCATCCAATTTCATAAACCTATATGGTTTCTCCCAGCTCATACAAAACCCCACAAGAATAGACAAAACCTCCAACAGACAATCCATCCTGGATTGGACTCTCACAAATAAAAATAACCCATCCCTTCTAGCAGGATGCCTCCCCAGTACCATAAGTGACCACCTACCCACATACCTAATCAGAAACAATCTTAGTCCACCTAGGCAAGTAGTCTATAGGCTAATCCGCAACAAGAAAAAATGTAATACCCACATTTTCAGCTACCTCTTCCAACAAATTAACTGGTTCCCCCCTCAAAACACTACCACTAGATGACACTGTTCAACACTTTAACACCACCTTCCTCAACATCCTAAACAGCCTGGCCCCCTGCAGAATAGCTAGAATAAAACATCACCACACACCCTGGCTTAGAAACAACACCAAAGACCTATTAAAAGAAAGGGACAAGGCATGGGAACACTGGCTAACTAACAAAGGCAATGACAACCTTCTACTTTTCAAACAACTTAGGAATAAAGCCAAATCCCAGATAAAAGCTGACAAAAAAGCCTACTACATCACTGCACAGCAAAGAAACAAAAACAACCCCAAAAAATTCTGGGCCACTATAAACAAACTCCTGCAACCTGGTAGTACGTCCACCCCCAATCCTACCACACCCCCATCAAATGATAACATTGCAACACAATTCAATTCCTTTTTCATAAATGCAATTCACTCACTTATTGACTATGACCAAAACATCACTACTACAATCTCCATAGCCAACAATGAGGGTGTAAACTCCTTCTCCTTTAACCCCATCCCAACCCATACCATAAAAAACTACTCAGTAAGCTCAAGCCCACCAGCCTAGCTGCTGACAACCTCCCATCAGAATTCCTCAAAGCTGCCACCGAAGTCATAGTCTACCCCATTTATATCCTCATCAACTGCTTTATCTCTGAGAACTATGCCCCACTAATCTGGAAGTCTCCTATATCACCCCACTGCATAAAGGTGGCAACTTGTCACCTCTCTCCAAAATACAGAAAAATGTATTCACTCCCAGCTTCTAACCTACCTTCTCTCCAGTAACCTCCTATCACACAACATGGTTTTCACCCCCAACACAGCACCACAACCACCCTCCTCAGTTTTACTAACACAATAAATAAACACAAAAATCAGAATAAATATGTTTCATCCATCTTTCTAGATCTCTCAAAGGCATTCAACACAGTTTCACACCAAAAACTGCTGTCAGAACTGGCCACATTACATCTTAGTCATTCTTCCCTAGCTTGGTTCCACAGCTATCTAACCAAATGCCAGCAGGCTGTTAGATGGCAACAACAGCTATCATCTTTGCTCCCTGTTAACATAGGAGTTCCACAAGACTCCATATTAGGCCCCCTACTTTTTACCATATTCACAAATCAACTCCATAAATCCACATCTCTCACCTCTGTCATCCAATATGCAAATGACTCTACCCTGATATGCTCCACCCCCCCCCGACACAACTACAGGTTATAACACAACAATCCTTCCTAGAAGTAGAATCCTGTCTAACACTAACCTCATACTGAACCCAAACAAGACCAAACTCATGCTCTTTCTCCCCACCAAAACACCCAATCCCTCAGCCACTTTTCAAATCCACTCCTCCAACAACACAATCATAAACACCAGCTCACATACCAAATTAATAGGTGCCACAATTGATAGCAAATTAAAATTTGACCTACACCTCTCTCAAACCATTAAAAAAAACACACACATCAAACTAGGCTCTCTTTACCAAATTAATCCTTTCCTAACTAGCCATTCTAGACTAAGCATCGCCAGGACTCATCTGTTATCTGCTGTTCTCTATGCTTCACCCATCTTTACAAACCTTAACAAAACTGACCTTGCCAAACTTGAATCAGCCTACAATAAAATAGACAAGTTCACCACTAGCTCCCCATATAGGTCCCACCAGTGCTCTGCCCTGCAACAAATAAATTGGATAGAATTCCCACAACTAACCTATACTCAATTTGTCTTTGCTCACCAACTAATATACCAGCCAAACAGAACCCCATCCCTGCAACAATTACTCCAACCATATACTAACACTCGACAACTCCGCTCCTCACACAAAACACTCCTCCAAGTATCCAAAAGCAACAACAAAGCCGGGGATGCCCTCTACTCCCACCACATTTCTAAACTTTGGAACTCAATCCCTCAACACATCCTAAATGCTACCAACCTACACCAGTTCAAAACTCTGCTCAAAGACCACCTCACTAACAACTAGCTTTGCTCCTGCCCCAAGCCAGGCTAATACCACATAAGCCCACAGCAAATTTCATCTCCTAAATTTTATAGTCTCCATGTATACCCCACTCCCACTTGTTAACACCACTTATCAGCTACCTATAATAAGAGTATAATTTGATAATTTATTTTTTTTTTGTAAAGGTATCCATATGTACACATATTAAAATATACTCAAATGATCAATTAAAGATGGACCCATGCCATATATATATATATATATATATATATATATATATATATATCACAGTCTCACCTCAGGCTTTGTCCCTGTTGAACTGTGCACTGTTACAGTCACCCCTCTCCACAAAGGAGGAGTGACTACAGACCCTGGGAACTACCGCCCCAATAGCCTGACAGGTCTGTTATGCAAAGCTATGGAATGCATCATCATGCACCTAATAAACAGAGATATGGGAATCTGTAGACTCAGGAACCCACACAGTTTAGTTTTGTGAAGGGTAGGTCATACCTGCTCAATCAACCTGGTCAACTTCTTGGAGTCAGTCACTTAAGCTGTGGATGAAGGCAAGGTGGCACATACTGCCTACCTTGATCTGACCAAAGCCTTTCATAACATTCCCCACTCAGGAATCATGCAAAAACTCACTAAGCTAGGCATCAACCTCTGCATCAATAGGTGGGTTGCAAACTGAGTCACAGTTAGAACTCACAGTGTGAAAAAAGTTGACTCCAAATCAGACTGCTTAGCAGTCATAAGTGGAGTCCTACAGGGTTCTGCCCTGGGTCCTCTCATGTTTGGTATCAACTTCTCTGAAGTACATGCCAACATGAAGGGACTCTGGCTGACAATGTTTGCTGACAATTACAAGCTGGGGGCTATTATTAACTACCCAAGTGATGTTGGCATCCTACAGAAAGGCCTCAGTGAGCCCATTGACTGGTGTCAGAGCCATGGCCTTAAGCTAAATGTCAGAAATGTGTTGTCATCCCCTTTGGGAAAAACCCTTTTCCCATGAATTACCACATTGATGGTAGTACCCTGAACAAAGAAGGCGTTATAAGAGATCTGGGTACACAGGCTGACAGCAATGTCTCTTTTGATCACCACATTGCCACTGTGGTCATAAAGTCCTTCTATGTGGCACATCTCATTACTAACACAGTAGCAGCCAGGAAGGAAGAGATCATTGTTCCCCTGTACTCTTCTTGACAGAGTGACACAATTTATTTTAGCATACATATTCTGATGGATGTGAGGTAGGTAAATGAAATGTATGTCCTCATTTTCTGACAACAATCATATCATCACAATGATTTACCAGAGAAATGAGAATAATCTGTAAAACAGACCAGAAATATGCGCAATAAACCGGGACATCCTGAAACAATCCAGCCATTTGAGAGGTATGCTCAGAACTCCTTATTGCAATGAATCTGTACCAAAGCTGACAAAGTGGTGGGTGGAAGCCATGAAACTGGGGATGTATCTGAAGTACTGGCGTAGATAAGCTAACACAGTTGCTGTAGTAACACCCTCCTTTGTGCTCTAACATATATTTAGTGTAATATTCAAGTAATTGAAATAGGACATCTGCTATGGGTAACTACACATGTATTTGCAAATATATTAGGCACTACAGGGATGTAACAGCACTGACAGACACCAGTGTGAAAGTGCATACCTACAACCACTATCACCACAGTCACGTACCGGTAAGTCAAGTGAACAGTATACATCATTGTTTGCCACTCACACACTTGCCCTACATATACAGTCTCAATTCTCAGTGTAGTCCAAATCCTGACCTTGGTGCAGGACATGTCTCAGTCTGCCCCTACAAACACATACAGTCAATAGATCAGCAGAAACTGGAGTAGCATGCACAGTCATATTAAAAAGGAGCCATAACACTTACATCCACACCCTCCATACACAGCCCAAATAACATGTACACATGACATATGTATACAGTCCTGACAGTCTGTTAAAAATGGCCAGAAATACACAGGCCTCTCACATGTACAGGACTCATATCTATGACCTCTTCCCTGACATGTCTGTGGGTCTACTACATCACTGGGATGGTAGCAGAAATGAAGGCAAGCTATAATTATACTAAATACATCTGAGCCTCATTGACATCTGGACAAAGCCTGACATCATTTGGGGACAGAGGCACAAACACAGGGGTAGGTTGGACATATTATTGTCATACATTGAGACAGTTGCAGATGTTACTGGGTTTGTTGTAACATGTCCTGTATGAGGAATATGAAGTCAGTAATACCAGTAGATGTGAGTATGTACCAAATGCATTCCCCAGAGTCCATGACTGATTTACCAAGGGCACCAACTGTCTGAGGAACAGACAAAACATAACAGGCAAACATGTGGCCAGTCTGTGGACAGTGTGCCAGTGGAGAGGTATGTCAGAGACATATCACTGTGAGTCATGCCGTCACACACTAAATGCATGTCCACACAAACCCTGTCAATCTATCACTCCACCATGTGTATAACAGCACTGATGACATAGAATCTGTTCACAATTCTGGGGATATGTCCACCATGTTGGTTGGCTGACTCCACATGTCCTGTCCAGTTATGTATTGCCATTCACTGTATGTGAATCTGTAGCCAACCACCTCTGTAATGTCCCTCACATGGCCCACATTAAGAAATGTCCCATATGTCGGAATAAGCAGCAGTATCCAGGCCCACAGCACAATACAATGTGGGCACCTACATAGTTGTATGGCATTAGCAATACCTGACATCTACACAACTGTATAGAGGAGAGACAGAAAGTAGACAGCCAACAGGTTATGCATTAGGATGAATGTTTTGAAGGATAGAAGTCTGAAACTGAAAGGTATGCCGTTACTACATGACAGCAGTCCCCACTGACATGTCCAAAAACATAGCAGTCTACAGTTAATATCATGATATCAGATCAATATCTAATAGGAGATATATAAAAACATGCAGCTCAAACACCAAGAACAAGATAGTCAGTACTCAGAGTCCAGCTTTGCATGCAGGGGTGTATGGTTCCACTACTACAATCTGCAATCTACTCTTACTTGGAAAAGCTCTGTTAAAAGTACTAACTTAGTAATGCAATATGTGCTAAACTATTTTTGCCAACCAGTGCACTGTAGCTGGTGTAACATGCAAGTGTGACTACATATAACTTGGGATACTACCCATGTATAAAACAAATCCAAAGAGAACAGATTGTGGTACTACCCATGTATATCCAGGTGTCCCATACAGTATACTCACACCCCTTGCTACTGTAATGACAACACACAGAAGCATGTTATGTACAGGAAATTAAATGCACTTATTAAAGATGTCATTACCCTGCTATTTTATCAGACTGGAATGTGATGAATGGTTACCAGGGCTGAGCTATGTTTAGCAGGTTTAACTTTCATGAGAAGTTTTAACTTGCGACTTTTAATAAAAGAATTTGAGTGTTCCAGTGCTTTTTTTCTTTTTTGGATTTTGCTCATGTTAACTACCAACCTATTGGTTTGTTTGGACAAGGATTGGTATCTACAAAAATATATATATATCTGAAAAGAAACATACATAGAGAGATATAGATATGTATGGAGATACATATATGTATATAACAATATATAGATATATTACCAATAAATACTGAGGTGTATATGTGTATACACACACACACACACACACACACACACACACACACACACACACACACACACACACACACACACACACACACACACACACACACACACATATGCATACATGTCTCAAAATGCCCATACAAACATATGCTGCTGATAGACCACCCATAACTGGGGCAGCATGCACAGTTGGATACAAAATGACCCATGACATCTCAGATGCTCAGGTGGGAGCCGCCCTCTCCAAAGCAAAAAACACAGCATCAATGGGACCAGATGGTGTCCCAGGCTGCATCCTACATGAACTCCAAGAAGAGCTAAACCCAAACATATAACTACTGTTCAATCTCAGCCTTACTACAGGATATGTACCCAAAGAGTGGCGTACAGCAACAGTGGTCCCTCTCCACAAAGGTGGTGCCTCAACGGACCCTGGAAACTATTGCCCCATAAGCCTGACTAGCTTGGTCTGCAAAGCTATGGAAAGGATCATCATGGACCTCATAAATAAAGATATTGGGGACCTACAGACACTGGATCCTACCCAGTTTGGCTTTGTTAAGGGCAGATCCTGCCTCTTAAACCTGGTTGACTTCTTTGAAACAGTCACCAAGGCCATTGACTAAGGGAAGGTGGTCCACACAGCCTATCTGGACCTCAAAAGCCTTCGATACAATACCCCACTGGCATTATAGATAAGCTCACCAGCTTAAATATAAACCCCTATGTCACTAGATGGGTTGCAAACTGGCTCAAGGACAGAACCCTCATGGTTAGAATTGCTGGAGCCATGTCAGACTCCAAACCAGTTACAAGTGGTGTCCCACAAGGCTCAGTCCTGGGACCTCTCTTGTTTGGTATATATTTCTCGGAGGTACAGGCCAACACGGAAGGACTGTGGCTGACCAAGTTCGCAGATAACTGCAAACTGGGCGCCATAATCGACTCTCCAGCCAACACAAGCATCCTCCAAAAGGGCCTCATTGAAACAGACAACTGGTGCCAGAGCCATGGCCTCAAGCTAAACGCCAAAAAGTGTATAGTCATCCCCTTTGGCAAAAACAAAGTGCCCACAAATTACCACATAGGTGGTAATCCATTAAGTACAGAAGAAGTAATTAGGGACCTGGGGACCCAAGTTGATAGCAATCTCTCATTTGACAACCACGTGGCCAAAGTGGTTAGAAAAACATTTTATATAGCCCACCTAATCATGAAGTGATTCACATCTAGATTACGGGAGGTCATCGTGCCTCTTTACTCATCCCTCATCAGGCCCATAATTGAGTACAATGCCCCTTTTGGGATGTACCTTACCAAACACCTGCAGCAACTGGAAAGACCCCAAAAGTACCTCACCAAGAGGATCAAAAGGCTCAAACAGATGCCATATGCTGCCCGGTTAAAGAAACTCCAGCTCTACTCAGTGGCATACCGCCTGCTCAGAGGTGACCTGTGCCTGACGTATAAGGCCATGTCCAACCCGAATTAAGGGACATGCTGCACCTCAAAAATCCAAATCCCATCGAGCTACACGCTCGAGACTTGAACCTCAGCACTGAAATAAATAGGACATGCTGGAGGGACAGATTCATAACCCAGAGGCTCCCTTCACTCTGGAATAAAATCCCAGTCCAGGTTAGGCAGAGTCCCTCATTGACTCTTTTCAAGAGGAATCTTGATGAGTGGATGGGAGATCGTAGGTTTACCCCGGGTATCACTTCTGTGTCACTGTTAGACAGTGGCACAGTATACTAACCTCGAAAAAGGGCATAGCAAAATTAATTTAAAATGGGTGGCGAAAGCCAAACATACTCTGGCTAGGCTTATAAATGCCCTGGGGCAGATAGCCTAGTATGAACCTATGAACCTATGAGACTACAATCTGCCCCCGCCCCACACACACACAGTCCAAATAAATGAGTGAACAGTACACTGCTAAAAAAATCATGATAGGCCATACACAATGGCCAAACATACAACAACCTCTTAGCAAAACAATTAAAATGACTGAACATAGCAAAGAGAAATACAACCAGCCAGTAATTCATACACGTTTATTATACTCTAATGTCTTGGCCAAAGCCTTCGAGGAGTAAAACATTACAAGAAATACTTGCCTTAAAGTAATTAACACTTAATTACATAATTAAATGCACAGCCTCCAGTTACACTTCTCATTTAACCCCCTAGGGGATAAAGTATTGCATTTAATAATAATACATTGATTCTGTACATAACAGTTGTTTTTTTATGAATGTTTCATCAAACTGAGAAACAGACTATTTCCAAAACAGTACCTTGTAACCCACTACTGTCCCCATGGTGAGATTCATTCAAATGTACAGCTATAGAACTGTCTTCTTTCTTATCAGTAATATGTCTCACATGTTCTAACAGCCTAGTTGTAAAACACTTGTTACTCTCCCCCACATAAAATATGTTACAATGGCATCTAAGAGCATCCTCTATACACCAGCCTCTTGAATGTATGGACTTCAACATGTTTTCCAGCCTTTCTCCTCATCAGGAATGACAGCACTAAATAATGATAGACCATTATACCTATCAAACTCCAACTGTATGACATCTGGACAAAGCCTGACATAATTGGTGGACAGAGGCCCAAATACATGGCCATACTTGAAATATTACTGTTATACACTGAGAAAGTTGTTGGTGTTACAGGATTTGTTGTAACATATCTTTTATGAGGGATATAAAGTCCGAAAAGCAAATGGATGCTAGCATTCACTGATTGCAATCACCAGAGTATGCTGCTGATTTGCCAAGGACAACACCTGTCTGGGGAACAGACCAAACATAACAGGCTAATCTCTGGCCATTATGTGGATAGCCCTTCAGGTGAGAACTATGCAGAGACAGAACTCTGTAAGACTGAAACCCATGCAGAAGTAGCATGTTCAGACAAACCCTGTTAAACTAGCAGTATTCAAAACATATAACAAAAATACTCACATTCTGCCCCTAAGTCTTGAACCTTCTCCACCATTTATTTGGCTTGTCTCCACAAGTGTTATAAGAGATATTAGCTCACACTCCTCCAGGATGTCTTCCTCACAGATAAGGGAAAGGGCTAACACCCACATGGAGCACTCAGATATAGGAGTGTATTGCCATGGCATTCTCTATTGAAAGAACTACAAAGCTGCTCTGCATGCAGTTAGCAACTGGGGAACACCAACTGGTGCTCAGACCATCACATGGTCATGAGCATTACCTACAAAAGACAAGCTGCCATCTATTCAAACCACTTCTGTCATACTGAGAGAGAGAGAGAGAGAGATTTAAAACAAAACAACAAAAGGAGATATATCTTTGACAATTCCAGAAAAAAGGGTATGTAAAACAAATAAGCATGCAATTGAATGCAGTAGGTGGTTTGTAATAATAGAAAATAGAGGTTTTAAAGCATATGTTTCAACTAGACTTGCCATACTGATATAATGCTGAACAGCAGTGATGGCCCTAGCATGTGGCTCTGTCTGTAGTGACACAGATCATACTCAGGCCCCTGACTCAGCCCAGGAAAGGACAGCTGATGTTTAGAAACTACTGGAGATTTGTCAAACACCAGTGACTGTGCCACTGCTTGGCCAGCTACTAGGATGTTGTACATATCCATATGTTACCTGTGCATATAACTGTGATACACATTTTCTCTTGTAAATATAAGAGAACTATACAGAGCAGGTTCAGAGTAAAGTACTGTTGCAGAAGTGTGTGTTGAATTGCTTGTGATATAGTGAGTTCATACCATTCAACTGTACAGTCTTATAAGCACATGTGTGCCTGATATCTGTAGTCACTTACACATAAGACCTGTGTTATATTAAGCAAACTGTTGTCAGGACTGTTAGCAATGACACCGTAACATAATAGCCTATATATAAATGTGGGACATCCTCCAGCTTGGCACTGTGTTAGCAAAGCCTACTGTGCAATCAACTTACTTATCTGTGTATGTAAATCAGTTGTGCATGCTCTACATCTGTGTGATATCAGTTGCAGTGCATACAGCAGACATAAATGTTTACAGGTACTGGTTGTTGTATTCCCATGACAATGATATGGGAAGTAGAATAGGTATGATTATCAGGTTGTAATTGGAGAAGTGTGCAACTGTGTTATAACCTTCTGTCCATGACTACCACAAACAGCTGTCTGAACACCTACATACAGTGGATATCAAGAGTGCACACACCCCTGTTGAAATGCCAGATTTGTGTACTATACAAACGTGAGACCACAGGAAATCTTGTCAAGATGTTTCAAACCTTGAATGTGACCCATAACTTGTACAATTATATTGACAAAGAAAACTGTTAGTGGAGAAAATATACAACATAAAAAAGTACCATAAACTGGTTGCATACATGTGCACACACATAAACCACTACTTGGTTGATGTACCTCTTGCAGTAATCACAGCATTCTCTTTTTGGTTACACATATGCTATTGATTAACAAGATACTGATTAACTTCAAATAATGTTCAACTGTCCTAGGTAAATATATTTGACATTTACCCAGTCGCATGCTACACCAAAAGACATGTTTGGCAGATAGCTTACAAAGCATTGAAGGGAACTCAGTGTGGAAAGGTGTCATTCAGGAAAGGAATAGAAAATGTCCCCAACATTAGAGCTACCATGGAATACAGTGCAGACAGTTATCAGACAGTGGAGAACATATGCAATAACAGTGATACTGCAAACACCTGGACGTCCATCCAAAGTGGATGACATGACAAGATGACAACTGGCCATGGAGGCTGACAGGAGACTGACAGCAACACTGAGCTTGAGGAATGCCTGCTAACTACTGGGTGTGCACCCCATGTGACAACAATTTTCTCTATTCCCCATAAGTCTGCCCTATGGGATAGGATTGCTAGATGGGAGCCTTTTCTTACACAGAAAAACATCCAGGGCTGGACACACATTGCCAAACTGTATATTAAGTCTCCAAAACTCATGTTGGACAATGCGTCAAGGTCTGATGACAGCAAGGTTCAACCTTTAGCCTACAATTCCAAGAAGTATGTTTGGCCCAACACAACACTTTGTATCACCCAAAGTACACCATCCCCCTGGTGAAGCATGGTGATCATTCTGTGTGGTTGCTTTTCAAAAGCTGGAACTTGATCTCCACTCCAGATGGAAGGAATTATGGACAGTTGCAAATACCAACTGGTTTTGTCACCAAATATTTGGTCATCTGCTAGAAAGGTGAATATGAAATGGGATTTTGCCTGTCATCTTCAAATCTAGGTGCTTAGGATTTCCCTCTCTCTTCCCCCCTTGGCTGACCTGGTGTGACTTTGTCTGAACTCTACAGTTCCCTACAAAACGGTGTCTACAGGACTGCAATCAGTTGTTTTCAACATTTAAACAGACTGAACTCTACAGTTCCCTACTGTCTACAGGACTGCAATCAGTTGTTTTCAACATTTAAACAGACTGAACTCTACAGTTCCCTACAAAACGGTGTCTACATGACTGCAATCAGTTGTTTTCAACATTTAAACAGACTGAACTCTACAGTTCCCTACAAAACAGTGTCTACAGGACTGCAATCAGTTGTTTTCAACATTTAAACAGACTGAACTCTACAGTTCCCTACAAAACGGTGTCTACAGGACTGCAATCAGTTGTTTTCAACATTTAAACAGAGTAGGTTACACAAAAAGCAGTTGTTAAGCTTTCACTTACAGTGCTTTGTAATTAAGCAGGTCACCATATTGGTCAGCCATAGGGCTCTTTGTTTCTACTTGAGTGGTAGCCTCCTTCCCCTGTAACTGCAGTAAATTGACTCTTACATTAGAGCTGTAATACTTACCTTATAGCTTTAAGACACCTTAGGAAACCTTGTAAACTGCAATAGCCCTGCTACGTTCGCCCTCACTACGCTCGGGCTCTCTTCGCTCCCCTCCCTGCCCCCAATTCCCTCCCACCCCAAGTACCTCTAAATTTATAGTACTATAGCCACTCCCCCACTTTCTAGATCCTATCTGCTTTCATCTGGGATAATTCCACCCACCCCTATTCTACTACCTACATTTAATAGCACCTATTAGCTTTCATCTGGCATTCTCCCATCCCCCTTCCAGTACCTTTACCTCACCACTCTATCTTCTGGTGTTGCATCACCAGGTAAAACAGTTCCTTCACTCACTAGCTGAATCACATATAATGATATACTCCTCTTTACTACCTCTCTTGTTCACACCCATCTTGTTCACACCATACCTCCTTACCTTGTATGAAAACCAGTTTCTTATGGGATTTCAGGTCCCAAAAGGCCATACTATCACCCCAGCTGTAAATCCTTCCACCTTCAACCATACTTACAGTACCAGATCCTATCCAACATCTTGTTCAGTCTATCAACATCTCAACCCCAGGCACATTAGCTCTAGAGCCAAACACTACCACAAACTAATAAACAAATTCCTGAAGTTCATCACCAAGTATAGACTCAACCTAATACTTGGTGGTGATATTCACCCCAACCCTGGCCCACTCACTTCAGATACACATACCCACTCTACTTGTAATCTAAGCTACAAACCTACAATTTATAGGCCAACTAACTCTCTCCTAGTCTGTCATCTCAATATTAGAAGCATTAATAACAAGGTACATGAATTGCATGCACTTCTGGATGTCCACTCCCCTGAGATTCTCTGTTTATCTGAAACCTGGTTAAAACCTAACACTAAAGACAATGAAGTGTTACCACCTGGGTACAACATACACAGGCTGGATAGTGCTTCGAGGAAGGGGGTGGGGTAGCTGTACTCTATAAATCTGAGTTGAATGTCATCATCGATGTAATACAACCTCCTCAGATTAATAACTCTGAGATTCTTGCCACCAAATTGCAACTTAATAAAAATAAATGCATTAATATCATCTGTATGTACATTCCCTCAGGTAACAATATATCTACATTTGAAGATATCCTGCACTGGTTATCATGTCACTACCCCCAAGAAACCCTACTACTTGGAGACTTTAACATAGACTGGGGCACCTGTTCCTTAGAATCCCCAACCACCCATATTAACCTGCATGCATTTACACAAATCATATCCACCTACCAGGATAGGTAAACCCAACCAAAAAGAAAGTATACTTGACTGGGTACTTATAAACAGTCACCCCCAACTGTACACCTCTGGTACCCTCCTTAATGGCCTAAGCGATCACCTTCTCACATATTTAATTAAGCACAAAACCATTAATTCCCAACAACCCTTACTCAGAAAGGTTAGAAACAATAAAAACTTTGACCCTGCCAAATTCCAACAAGAACTAAACTCATGTAATTGGTCTATTCTAAAACACCTCCCCTTAGTGGAAGCAGTAGCATACTTTAACAACAAATTCCTTGAGATCCTTGATTTGCATGCACCTGTTCATTCAAAGAGAACCAAGGCAAAAACTGCACCATGGCTTTCTATAGAGTCTAAACTCAAAATTACCCTTAGAAACAAAGCATGGGCTTTATGGCGTTCTTCTAAAGACCCTCAAGATCACATTAAATACAGGCAATCCAGGACGAAACCAAAAATCAATTTTACAAGACAAAAACAATACTACTGTAATTTACAGACAGTAAATCAAAATAACCCTCAGAAGTTTTGGGCAGGTTTAAATAATCTACTACATCCTGGACAAACTCCAACCCCAATCCCTGCTGCTACTATTGATAAAACCCCTGAAGATGTTTCTGATAGTTTTAACCAATTCTTTACTGAGACAATTCAAGCCCTAGCTAGCCAACTACCTCCTAGCTCCTCTGGTCCTGAAAGTAGCACTCCTAGAAACCTACTTGCGTTCAGCTTCCAACCAGTCGCCACTTCATTTATCCGTACCTTGATCAAAAAATTAAAACCCACTACACTTTCTGCTGATCAACTCCCTGCCGAGTACCTACAAAAATCAGCTGATGCTATTGCTTACCCCGTCTCAATACTAATCAATCGAACCATAGTAGAAGCTAAAATTCCCACCATCTGGAAAATATCCTATGTAATCCTACTTCACAAAGGAGGCAGCTCTACTGAATTCTCCAATTATAGGCCAATAGCTATACTCTCTCCACTTGCAAAGATTATGGAAAAATGTATTCATAGACAATTCATGCACCACCTAATCCAAAATCGCCTAATGGCAGACACTCAGCATGGCTTCCGTCCTCATCACAGCACTACTTCAGCCTTCCTAGCCTTTACTAACACCATAAACCATAATCGCAACAATAATTATATATCCTCAGCCCTCTTTTTGGATCTTTCCAAGGCATTTGATATGGTTGATCACCAACTTTTAATCCATACCCTGCAAACATTCTGTCTAGATATTAGAGCCCTCCAATGGTTTCAATCCTACGTGAATGGTCAACAGCAGGCTGTCCTCTGGCAGAACAAACTCTCTAACCTTCTACCTAACACCCTCAGAGTACCACAAGGCTCTATACTAGGGCCCTTGCTGTTCTCCATCTTCATTAACGACCTTTATACTGTCATCCCAAAAGTCAGCTGTATCCAATATGCTGATGACTCTACTCTGATTTGCTCAGCCACATCTCCAGTAGAGTTATGGTCAGCTACCCAGACCACCTTTAATACAATAGAAAACTGGCTTTCTGAACATTGTCTGATCCTAAATCCCAAAAAACTAAAATGCTGTTATTTTCACCAACACGTAGGTCTGCTTTCACCTTTACCATAAAATCAAATGATGGCACAATAATCTCCCTGACCCATCTACAAAACTATTAGGTGTCATCATAGACAATAATCTCAAATTTGACCTACATGTTAACCAAACTATCAAAACCATCAATAAAAAACTAGGATCACTTTACAGAATAAAAGCCTTCCTAACCCCTCCAGCTAAAATTGCCGTAGCTCGCTCTCACCTTCTTTCAACCCTTCTGTATGCATCCCCTCTACTCTCAAATTTGAACAAGACTGTCCTTAACAAACTCTCAATTTGCTACAACCACATTGCCAGGTTTGCCACTGGGCTGCCTTTTAGGACACATCATTGCATCACTCTAAATCAGCTTGGTTGGCTTGAACTACCTAGCCTAATCCAGTATAACCAACTGATTATGGCCTATAAAATCCTCTATAATCCGGACAATACTCCTGCACTTATAAATATTATCACCCCCTATAACAATCCTAGACCGCTTCGATCCTCTAACAAACTACTAATTCAGACTAGCAAAATTAATAACACAGGTGATTCTCTCTTTGCAAACTCTGTAAGTAGATCCTGGAACTCACTTCCAGCTGATATTACCTTACTTTCCACCTTAGGTCAATTTAAAACTAGACTCAAACAACATTTGTCACTTAACTGGCTATGTCAATGTATCAAGCCTGGCTAACTCGAATGTGTAAAAATCTGTTAACCAGTTTACTGTGTAATTTAATTTAATCCTGACTTGTGCTCAGGACTAACTTTAACCTGTGGAACTTGTTTAACTTGCTTACTTATGTAATCTCTGTAAATAATCTGTTTGTAATATGTAATGCTGGTATTATGTAATGCTGTATCTGCTTACCCTTGGAGCTTTTCTCCCCGGGCCTCCACTGAAAATGGACATGCATCCAATCGGACTATCCCGGTCAACAAATGTAAAATAAAAATAAATAAATAAAATAAAAATGACCCCAAGCATACATCCGAATCTACCAAAGAATGGATTCACCAGATGGGTAATACAGTTTGGGAATGTGCCAGCCAGACCTACACCCAATAGACAATCTGTGGGTCGCCCTGAATAGGGCTGTGCACAAGATATGAACTCAGTAATCGACGTATTTGTAGCGCTGTTGGATGGAAGGCTGGGTGACTATTACCAAGTTACGATGTGCCATAATGAAAGACCCTGACCTAAGATGACTGAATACTGTCATTATCTCAACAGGTGCTTCCACATAGTATCTGTTTAAGGGTGTGCACACTCATGCAACCAGCTTATTGTAATGATTTCAATTTGCATATGTTTTCCCCAACAGATTGTTATGTTTTCAATGGAATTGTACAGGCTATAGGTCACATTAAAGTTGGTAATTGTTTTGAAATGAGTTATTGTCCCCTTTGGTTGACAGCTGCAATACACAAACCAATTTCTATATTGCTGTACAGGACCACATAGGTGCAGAGGGCAACTTGGTTGCATGTTTTCCTCTATCTGAACAAGCATGTAAGGTCACAGATGACTCCATTTAAAGCTAACTATGAGTACAAATCACACATATCCACACTGCCAAAGTCAGTCACAAGGGTGTCCCCACATATGTTGTCAATCCCAGAGGTAACACAATTCACCATGTACTGGTGTTAAATCACATCTCATACACCCATACCATGGCTATAGGAAATCTGCATCAGACAGGTTATGTGTAAACATCACCCTGTCCCCCCCATCCCTGTAGGGAAATATGCACATCAACCGCACAACTCCCCTCATCTGTGGTGAGCAGGTACATTTTGCCTATTGAAAGGCAACAACAGGAAGTCTTCAGGGGGTGGATTACATCCCTGTCTGCATCCTATATGAACTCAGGCAAGTGCTCACAGTGCCATCACATACCATATTCAAACAGCCTCAGCAACATCCACACACCATCCTCATGGAAGACGGCCAATGTCATCCCTCTACTCAGAAAGGAATGAGAATAGAGGTTTGAGGTTTATGCAATTAACTATCCATCATTGGTGGAAATATGACACATCAGAGTCAGGAGTGCTATGCAAGCTGATATTGTGCTGATAGATTACAGTGGTATGGTGCAGCTGACTGCTGGAAAGATATATCCACTGTTGATATGCAATTTCTGTCCAGAGTGTTGACAACTGTATAAGGTGCTATGATGTGTTTTACTGTTTGTCTTCCAGGCAGGATGCATCATGTGCATAATCCAGCATACACTGCTGCAGAAACTGCGGAAATAGTGGACTTCCTAATCCATCACTATGATGTAATGTTTGGCTGCACACAGGAACATCTGTGGGAATGGAATGCCCTATGGAATGACCTAGTCCACAGGGTAAACAATGTCAGCCTGCACACAAGAACATATGAGCAGGTCCGGCATCATGCAACTGACCTCCTACATAATGCCCAGTGTAGGGCTGTTGCCATAGCCAGGGAAGCAACAGCCACAGGTGGGGGCCCACTCATACAGCCCCCACTTACAGCACAGGAGCAGCTCCTTGCCAACATTGGTGCACCCCCCCCCCCAAGAAGACAACAGCTACATGAAGACAGTATTGTGGGTCTGGGTGCCACCAACACAATGGACGAGGAGTGTGCAGGTGAGGCCTAGTGCACATTACTAGAGTACTTTAGCATACATACTCTGTATCTATAGAGTATCTATATGCATATATCAGATAAGATAGTTAGTTGGGGATGGGGTTTGGTAATGCACATAAGTGCACATCTGTGGTGATGGGCAGCATATTTTGTACTATTGGGGGTTGTATTGTTAATGGGCAGAAATCCATAACAAGGCCACATGTTGACAGTACCTCTCTCCTACACCTATTTAGCTTCCTCTGGTCTACTGGGACAGCAGCCTGTAGCTGGTGAGCATGTAAATGTTTTTTGTGCTTTGCCAATGCACACCTAGCCATATTACTTGATGTCCATGTTCACTTGTGGTGGTGTTAACTGCAGGGGATTACAGTGGTCACCAGGGGGAACTATCTGAAGAGTTAAGGTAACATTCCTGCAGCATACCTCACAAACTGTCTGTGCAAGACACGTGGACACAGATCAACAAACTGAGGGGCCAAATGGCCTACAGTAGGGACATGTCTGAAACATTAATCTTATACAGTGGATACCACAGTATACACACCCCTGTCAAGATGCCAGGTGTTTCTGATATATACAATGACAGACCACAATATTACATTAAACACCTTTTTTAACCTGTAATGTAACCGTAACATGAAGATTTAACTTGTAAATGCAAACAATATGTTCACGATTGGATTGGACAGGTCATATGTCACATTTAAGGTGGGTAATGTTTTTGAATGCAGTATTGTGGTCTCATTTTATATGATACAACCACCTGCCATGTTAACAGGGGTGTGTGCACTTATCATATCCATGTTAAGCTTAGAAGGTTGGTGTAACAGGATTTGTTTGAACATACATTCACTGCTGGTGATGAGGTGTGCAAATCGACTGTATGTCATTAATTAGTGACATAAATCCTCACATGATCCCAATTATGTGTCAGACAAACACATAGGGGTTGTGAGGGACAGAGCAAACATATGTGCTAGATATGTACTCATTCTTCAATGATTTGTACAGTTGTGAGATGCTCTACAGTAGTTGCCACTGTGTTATACAGGTGAACATCAATAATGTGTATGTGGGTGCAGTGTGTGCTAGGTTAATGGATGTCACCAACTAACAGTACTCATGCATCCCAGACATGTATATTGTTAGTAACACGGATTGAGAATGGCTGCAATGCATGATGAGGGCTCTATGTGTCATGCATGTCACCTTTTGGGTAATGTGAGATCTGTTTAATAGCTTTATGCAACTCACCTGTAAGTGTCTGTGTGCATATCTGTGTGTGTGGCAGCCAGTGTACAGGTATTAATTTACATTTATTGTCTTCCCCTCACTGGTGGCAATGGGGGTTGGGGTCCGTCACACTTGGGAACTGATGTCAGTGTCTCTGCAGACTCTGACGATGATAGCGATAGTGAGGCACAGGCTGGGTTGTCAGGGGCTGAATCTGTGCCATTAGTTGGCATCACACTCTTGTCGACCCCATCCCTGCACACAGACACAATGCCCACACATACCCAATCACCAGTGGCCATAGATGATGGACAGTTAGCGGGTAGTGGCATGGGACAGGCAAGTATGGTGACTATGGCAAGAGTGTCTGTAGACACCAGCCATAGCCAGAGAACAGGCGAGTTCCCACATATGCAGACGGGCAGGGGTGCTCGACATGCCCCTGCCAGAAGTGCCACAGCAAGTGTCACCAGACACATGTTTCAGACTGTCATGTCTATGCTAGTCTTCCTGCTATGCGTGACAACCTCCATGATCTTGCTGATGCCCACTGTTATTATGCTGAGGTTATGGATAGACAGTTGGGTGAGATGGTGGGAGTCTTCAACCATGTGATATCAACCCTTGAATGTGGAATGTCTGTGATTGAGCATGTGGTGGGAGTTGGCCATCGGCCACGTGGATGGGGGACAGCAGCACAAACAGCGGAGGGTCCATGTGGCTGTGCAACATTATGCTCCTGTAGTGGCAGTACCAACAGCACAACTGCAGGGGGGGGTCGCTGTCTACACCATGACGCAGCAGGCCATGGGCACATGGTCCTGGTCAGTCCCAACAGGGACGTGGATCGAGCAGACTCCTGTCACCATCAGGGAGTAGTAGTGCATCTGGCCTTGGGCCTGGTGGTGCCCATGGGTCCTCTGGCAAGCCCAGTTCTCATGTTCGTGGCTGGAGATGGTGAACTGTACACCCTGCCGTGTATGGTCCACAGCTGTCCAACATACACCTGTGTAGGGCAGCCACATGTCATGACTGTGTGCATCCATGCACACACACACACACACACACACACACACACACACACACATCACCATCACAACAAGGTAACCTCAAGACTTACACACACCACCTCTGCATGGCCCATTTCAGATACAACCCCCAAATACACACACATGATGTCAACCAAATGGCCCAGCCTAGGCCTCTGGCAAACCCACACCACACCCTATACATATGATGATACCTGTGCCACATCCCTGTCATCCATACCATTGATGTAGGGACATGATAATATGGTTCTGATGCAAGGGTGAACTTAGAACTTAGTACAGTTTATCAGTTTAATGCTGTGCAGTGTTGACAGCCAGCATGTTTAATGGTTACACTTCAGGGTGTTTAGCTGTCAGCCATTATGCATTATTGTCAGCCATTATGTATTATTTTATTTATTATTTATTTATTTATTTATTTTATTTTACATTTGTTGACCAGGCTAGTCTAGCTGGAGATATTTCCATTTTCAGTAGAGGCCCGGGGAGAAAAGCTCCACACAGAATACAATAAAGAAAAACATCATAGTGTTTGTAAGAAACTTCGTAAAAGACAAAGAAAAAAAAAAACTATAACTCTACAGCTTTCTATTATTACTAAATGAGTTAGTTACCAGTTCACACAGTTACAGTCCAAAGAACCTTATACAAACATAAAATACTTTGTATGATAAAGATACTAAATGATACTATATAAAATAATTGCTACCACACACAGTCATAGTTGAAAAACTTTGAATAAAGATAAAAATACTTTGTAAGATAAAGATACAGGGTAGGAAGAGAGCGAGAAGAGAGCTGAGAATAAGGGAAGTTAGAAGGGATAAGTTATGGAAAGGAGAGCAAGTAAGACAGTCAACAAGCAAAGAAGTAATTTGGAAGACAAGTGGGAGTAGAAGATGAAAGCCAGGTGGAGGGTAGAGTCAGTGAGAAGTAGGAGGTAGTTCAAAGTAGAGTATAAGTAGTGGAAAGTTAATCAGGTTTACTACAGGAGCACAGCCAGTGGTTTTGGAAGTGCAGTTTAATGTTTTGTTTGAAAAGAGGCAATGATGTAATCTTTGTTATGTTGCTAGGTAATAAATTCCATTTTTTACCTACTGAATTTGTAAAAAGGGAGTCACCAGCTATGTAACAGTATGGAATGAGCAGCTACAGAGGCAGGGCATACTAATGTCATGCAGGGGGGTACACACTCACAAACACTGCTATGCACAGCAATGCACACATACAAGTGTGCCACTACTGTGATTGAGAGCCCTGCCTCTGTAGCTGCTCATTCCATACTGTTACATAACTTATATTATTGTTAACGTTGACTGCATGTGGTCTCCATAATGTATTCTGTTTGTATTCTAGGTGTCTGTATATCAGCAGGATGTGTCCATGTAGACTACAAGGGGTATGTCAGTGTGATAACACATTGGGTGTGTCATATCCAGGGTACATATGTACACAATTGATAGGCCTGTATAACAGTTTTTGCATGTGCTATGTAACTTATAGGGCTGAGGAGTGTATGGTGGCTGACATCAGCATCTCTTGTACAGTGGACTCTGATAAGTCTAGTGGGTGGAACGCACCTCAGATTTGTAATTTCCATACATACAGATGGTATTGTGTTCATCCAACACACATAGAATACTGTTCACAGACATAGGCACAGACAATCACAATTGCCAGTGTTGCTTTTGAAATCCCTACTCATCTAGTTAGTGTTAGTACAGTATTATGCAGTCATTATAGGTGGCACAGAGCTCATTGTGTGAGTTTCCACAGTACATGTAGAGTGAGTAACATAACATGCCCTTGTAAGGTATGGCAATGGGTGGTGTAGTGGGCATGACAGGTTACATACTAATGTCATGCAGGGGGGTACACACTCACAAACACTGCTATGCACAGCAATGCACACATACAAGTGTGCCACTACTGTGATTGAGAGCCTTGCCTCTGTAGCTGCTCATTCCATACTGTTACATAGCTGTTGCTTGCCCAAAGCACAGGGCTTATAGGTCTGCCAAGTGTGTACAGATACCTGTAAGGTTGATGTAAAAAGCGGCCTTCATAGAGCAGAATGTAGGACATGTGCAGGGAGTACAATGGCTTGCAACATGGCCACCCAATGGAAATATTGCTCACTCACACACACACACACACACACACACACACACACACACACACACACACACACACACACACACACACACACACACTCAGGATACTGGTCTTGTGCACACACACACACACACACACACACACACGCACACACACGCACACACACACACACACACACACACACACACACACACACACACACACACACACACACACATTTGCCAGGACTGAGAGAAGACCCCTACCTATCTAGTTATTGCTACTACAGCGTTATACATGTATCACACACACCACAGAGATCATAGGTTGAAGGGTGTCCCAACAAACTTGTGAGGTGAGGGACATCAGCAACCCTTGTAAAGTACAACACTTTGAGGTGTATTGTTGACAGCCACAAAATACTTCAACCTACACCACACAGAAACTCCATATGTTCACACAAATCCTGCTAGACTATCATTAATCCACATGTATAACAGCAATACATACATTCGGTCACCGTGTGGAACATTCTCCCCCATTTTGTTGGCCTGTTTCCACAGTTTTATAAGAGGTATTTCCAAATACCCCCTGTGATGCTGTTGTTCACACACCTCCATTAAGTCCCTCTCACAGGCAAGGTAAAGGGGCTGGCTACACTCACATGAATTACCCAATTATAGCAGTGTGTGAAGATGCCATTGTCTATTGGAATAGCAACACAGCTGTTCTGAATGCAATTAGCAAGTGGGCAACAATAATTGGTGCACAGACCATCAGCTGCGCTTGAGCATTACCGACAAAAGGCAAGCTGCTGTCTATGCAACACAGATGTACACCCTACATGTGTGTGGAGAGGTAGAGTGAGAAACTGGGGAAAGACAACAAATAGCATATAACCAACTATACTTTGAAAAATACAAAGACAGGTATGTCGAACAAGTAAGCATCTCATGGACTGCAGTAGAGGGTATGTAATAATGTGAAAGAGGAGGGTTAACATATATGTCTCAACAAAGCTTGCTGTACTAATATAGTGCTGATCAGAGACTATGGCCATAGCATTTGGGTCTGTCTGCAGTAACATCGATCATCGGTAAGGCCCCAGGAAAGGATGGCTCATATATGACTACTACTACTGGAGTGTGTTGAACAATACTGACTTTGAGAATGCTAGGCCAGCTACTGTGATGTTGTACATATCCATATCTTACTTGTGAATACAACTAGTATATACTTGTTTGTCTCAGATATGTGAGACACCTATAAGTGGTATTTGCATAGTAAAGTACTGCTGCAGATGTGTGTTGAACTGCATGTTATATACTGAGTTCATAACATTTAACTGACCATATGTGTGCCTCATATTTGTAGTCATTTACCCATAGAGTCGTGTTATGTCTGTCAGTTGGCAAATCTATGAAGACTGACATTACAACATCCCCCTTCATTATCCTCTGGCTTTTCCCATTCAGGATTGCCACAGTGGATCATCTGTTGCCATTTCTGTGTCCCCTGAATCTTGATGTCTCACACCAACCACCTGAATGTCCTCTCTCATCACATCCATAAACCTTATCTGAGACCTTCCTCTTTTCCTCTTACCTGGCAGCTACATCCTTAACCATAATTTTGCTAATATACTCAGCAGCCCTCCTCAGCACATGTCCAAAGTTATGTAATCCTGGCTCTCCAACTTTGTGTCATATCTGTCCAACATGGCCTATCCCTCTCATATACAAATTGCTAAACCTGTGCACCAGTGTCACACCCAGTGTAAATTATAACATCTGTACCTCTGCCATGTACAGCTCTGTCTCCTGCATTTGTTCTCACTGCCACTGTCTCCAACCCATATAACATAGATGGACTCACTACTCTCTTGTAGACCTTACATATCACATTTACTGGTACTCTTCTGTCACAACTCAATCCTGACACTCTTCTCCAACCTCTCCATCCTGCCTGTACTCCCTTCTTCACCTGTCTGCCACAGTCATCATTACTCTGAAATATTGATTCCAATCATTTAAGCACATCCACCTTTGCCAAATCTGCCCCATGCATCCTCAACATTCCGCTATCCTCCCTCTCATTCACACACAGATACTCTGCTGTAGTCCTGCTGACCTTCATTACTCCCATCTCTACAGCATATGTCCAGCTCTGTAGGATCTCTAAATCAGTTCCCCACTCTCAATACAGATCAAACACAATTTTATCCTTCTGTAGTTATCACAGCTCTGCACATCAATCTTGTTCTTAAAACCATACCCAAGCACTTTCTCTCCACTCCTCATGCAACCTCACACCACCCAAGATATCAGTAGATAGTGTGGCTAAACACACCACTGCCATTTCCCCTAAACACCTCCACGCTTCCACAGGTATGTGATGTGGTCCAACAGCCTTGCCAGTATTCATTGCCTTCATAGCTATCCTTACATCTTCCATGTTAAGCTGTTACACTTCCCGATTCACCATACCCATATCATCTAATCTTCTCTGTCTCATTCTCTGCAGTCATCAGCATCTCAAAGAACTCTGTCCATGTGGTCAACTCACTCTCCTCTCTTGTGAGTACATTTACCTAATTATTCTTTATCACCCTTAGCTGCTGCACATCTTTCCTAACTCAGTACATCTCTCTAGCCAATTGGTACAACTTCTGTCATCCCTCCTTAGTGTCCAAACTATCATACAACTCTTCATATGCCTCATCCTTAGCCTTTGTCACATCTCTATTTGCCAGGCACCTCATCTCCTCACACTACTGTCTACTTTCCTCATCTCTCTAACAGTCTCACTCCTTCTTCCCCATCCTCTTTCTCTGTATACTGTCTGGCACTTCCTCAGTTCACCACCAGGTCTCTTTGTACTACTTCATCCATCCACATGTCACACCAAGCACCTTTCTAGCTGTCTCCCTTAGTAGCTCTGCTGCACTTAAACAGATATGTGGTAGGTTGACAGCACCACCCAGTGTCTGTCTCTCTTCCTTGAACTCCACCTTGAACTCCACCTTACAATCACCCTTTTCCAATTCACACCATGTGATCCTTGCTGCTGAAATCACACTCCCCCTCTTCTTGATCATCATCATCCTGCAGACCAACATTCTGTGCTGCCTAAATACACTTTCCTCTTCACTTTACAGTCTCCAATCTCCTTCAAACTGGCCCTCCTACATTGGATATATTCCACCTGTGTGCATCTTATTACAGTCTTATAACTCACTCAATGCTCCTCCCTCGTGTTATAGTACATATCCACCACAGCCATGTCCATCTGTTTTGCAAAATCCACTACCACCTCACCATCTGCATTCCTTTTAACACCATGCATACCCATCACTTCCACAGACCCTCTGTTCCTTTCACCAACATGCCCATTAACATCTACTGCAATGACCACTCTGTCACCCTTGGGTACAGTCATCACCACATCATACAAATGACTTCACATTTCTCTTTGTCATCCATAACACAACAAAATTGTTTAGCATATGAGCTCCCACCAACCTTGGGGCACACACCCTAGTACAACACTAGGGTACAGAGGCCAACATGCTGGAGGTGGATGGCACCCACACAATGAACAGGGAGCATGCAGGTAAGGTCCCAGTGGGGATTAGTACACTAATGCATCAGACATACTTAAATCTGTATTGTATCTACATCCATGTGTCAGGTCTGATTGCAGTTATGGATGGGGTTTTCTAATGCACAGAGGCGCACATCTATGGTGAGGACAGAAAAATGTGTATTATTGGGTTTTGTACTGTAAATCTGCAGACATGCTACATCTATCCTGTACCAAGGCCACATGTGAGTCTGCTGACAATACCTCTCTCTCACAACTACCTAGGTCCCTCTAGTCTGCATATTGGACAGCAGCCTGAAGCTGTTGAGTATGACATTGTTCTGTTGTGGCCTGGCAATACCTCAGGCATGTGAAGGGCATGCAATTTATCATGCACACATCTGTCAGTAATAGATATATTGCTTTATGTGCATGTTCACTTGTGGTAGGGTTAACTGCATTGCATTACAGTGGTCACCACTGGGGCCTATCTGAGATAGATTCAACATTCCTGTAGCATACCTCACAAATTGTCAGTGCAAGATGTCTGGACAGAGGCCAGCAAAATGGGCTGGACAAATGACCTAAAGTAGGGACATTTGTGACACATTACTGGTATACAGTGGATATAAATTCTGTACACACCCCTGTTAAGATGCAAGGTGTTTCTGATACATACAAACTGGGACCACAATATGTCAGTCCACATCTCTTCCAGCCTTTAATGTGACCCATAACATGGACAGTTCACTTGTAAAACCAAGCATCTAGACTCATGTATTGCACCTACAAGGCTGGCCAACTGAGAGGGTGGCAGACATTGTATCAGCATGATGTTTCAGTCAGGTATAATACCTGATGCTGCCATATGTGTCAGTACACTCACTGTGGCCTATTTGGCTACAATATCACATACATGGGCATTGTTAAGGCACACAGACCACTTCTGACCATGTATAGGTTGCAAACTTCTGGATATTCAAGACACATCTGTACAGTGGACTGTACAATGGTTTAACTTGTTGCATGTGAGGCAGATGCTGTTACCAGACTATATAAAGTAATGGCATCGGGAGGTGGTCATCAGCCATGTATGGTACACACATCAAAATGGTATAAGCCACACAAGATATGATCCTCACACACACTTGACAGTGTTGGGATTAGAACTCCTGTCTATCTAGTTAATTCTACTATAATGCTATGCAGTTATCAGATGTGCCACAGAGCTTATACCTTTCCATCTACTCCAAAGGTACTTCTAAGGTGGATGTCATCAACAGGACTATTAAATTGGAGTGAGGAAAGTGTAAAGGGTGGTACAGAAGTCGAGAATGGTATAACCCATGTACTACATGATTCACACATAAACACACACATCCAAGCAGTTGCCAGTACTGAGATTAGAACCCCTGCCTATCTAGTTATTGGTACTGTAGTGCTACACAGTTATCAGATGTGTCACAGAGATTATACATTTTCACCTAGTCCAAAGGTACTTCCAAGGTGAATGACATCAATAGGACTACTAAGCTGGAGTGAGGGGAAGTGTAAAGGGTAGTACAGAAGTCAGAAATGGTATAACCCATGCATACATGATTCTCACACAAATACATCCAAACAATTGCCAGTAGTGAGATTAGAACTCTTGCCTATCTAGTTATTTCTACTATAGTGCTACGCAATTATCAGATGCACCACAGAGATGATACATTTTCACCTCGTCAAAAGGTACTTCCAAGGAGGATGACATCAACAGGACTACTAAATTGGAGTGAGGGGAAGTGTAAAGGGTAGTTCACAAGTCAAAAATGGTATAAGCAAGACAGTACATGATTCTCACACACACACTCACTTGCCAGCATTGGGATTAGAACTCCTGCCTATCTAATTATGTCTACTATAATGTTACGCAGTTACTGCATGTGCTACAGCACTTACTGAACTTTCAAGTGGTCAAAGCTGCTGACAACTGCACAGCTGAGGTAAAGCATTACAGGTGGCAGAAAGTTTGCCTTCAGTTTCACCCTTACATTGTGCTAGTTCTTTCTGTCTTGCACTTCAAATAGCATTATAGCTTGGCACTTCACCAGGTTATTGTATCAGTAAGTGTGGCACACCTGGGAGCCATCAGGAGTACTCGTTCATCACAGAAGTAGCCCCATTACTTAGTAGTTATGTCCACCCCTCCTGGCATGATTGAAGTGCAGCTTTCTGTACTTTCACCCATTAACCTGGTGCACTTGTCCACTCTGAGGCATTGTTGTAACTGCCTCATGTACACAGACAACCTTCTCCTCTTACCTCCAAACACTCAGACCTGTGAGAGTTACCCGTATATCACCAAATGTAGACATATGCACTCTCCAGCAAAGACTGGACTAGCAGGTCAAGAGGATAAGATCAACACCTGCACCACACCATGTTGGAACACATAGCTCACCATGACACCTGCTTTGACAGCCATGATATACAGTGAAAAGCCACACACCCATCTTCACAGAGGCACTCAATGGACATTTACGCAAACAGCACAGACACCCACTCAGACACCATGACATGGCACATGCCAAAGACACATATTTCACCTACACAGTGTGCCCTTCAACCTAAGCTCCTTAGGCCAATCACCTTGCACAATACAGTGATCATGGATAACTCAATACTGAGGCACATACATATCCCACTCACTAAATTGAATATGGAGCAGGTAACAGCCAAATATCTATCACATGCCAGCATCCAACATATGACACAGCCAGTCATGGCACGCCACAACAACTATAAGTATCACTATGTATCCATGTGAGTGTGAATGACCTGGGACACACCTCCCTGGACTACATGACAGGAGACATAGATAAACTCTCTGAGTATGTGGTCCAAGCAGATGTGACAGTAGCCCTGAGCAGTATACTGCTGTCATCCAGAATGATGCTGCATTACTATCAACAGATGATTGACTGCAACATTGGCTTATGTGTTTTTGTGTCATTCTCAGGGGATCCAGTATCTCTCTGCTTGGGTGCTTGACAGACCTCATTGACTTGCCACAGATGCCCTACATCTGTCAGCCCTGGGTTTCCATGTACTGGTTAAGTGTCTTGCCACCCCTATACTGCCTTATTAGGCAGTGTTCCAAATGTAATTACCACCATAACAGCTAGACATGTATGCAATCTGTGGGTCATGCAGCTTAACAGTAGACATCTAACTGTCAGGATGCAGTCACTCAAAGCACTCCTCGGAGTGGAGGACATTAACATTTTCACTGTAATGGAGAGGTGGTTCACAGCAGCAGAGAACAGCCCCCACAGTAACAGGCTTTAATGCATTTCACAGCTGTCAGCCCCCAAACATGGACCACACAACACCTCCACAGGTGGTGTTGTCTCCATATTCATTATGGATAGGCACACCTCCAGACTAGTATCCCAGCAAAATGCATCGAAGTTACTTCCAGTACAACTGCCTTGGGGTAATAGTGCAAACCAGACCACATCTATGTTCCTAGGCTGTCAATGCATATTCTTCAACACCTTGGCATCTATGAAGATCCAACCCAAGACTGACATAGCAGGAGACTGCAACTACCCCTCCATCACCTGGGAAAAGTAGTCAAGCGCCAGTACACTGGCCCAACACTTCATGGAATTCATCAGTTCCAATGGCCTGGACTTGCTCATACTGACCCCCAGTAGAGGATGCAACAACCTTGACTTGCATTGATTACTTACATATGGGACTGTTGCTCATCCACAGTTGTCAGTCCCTATCTGGTCAGATCCAAACATGATGTAATCAACATGGAGTTTGACATCTCACCCACACCCCCCCACAAAGGTAACCACCTTGCCAAACCTCTCCAATGCTGACACTGCAGTCATAAAAACAGGGGTGGATGACTTCACTGCACCCATGCCAATGAGATATAGCTGCATGACTGTCACATCATACACATCTGCACTGCACAAATGTACATAGATGCATGGTAAAAGCAAGAGCCAACATAATGCAGACAGTGTCCTCCAAACACTGGAGGCCATTATGATGGTTCCCTGCCATTACTAAAGTGTACAACAGAAGGAGGATACTGCTGCAGAAAATGGTGTTGTCCCAAGATTGGTGAACCCCCTTATTAGCCTCAAAAACAACTTGGGATCCTCAGGGAATCACCTACAGGCAGCTATGAAGACAGATTTGCAGCAGGCAGTGACGACAATCACAAAAGCCTTTGATAGTTATATCAACAACCTCCACAAGAATAACCGCAAGTGCTGTGAGTTACGGCACAATGCTGATTCCTATCCTGACACAACAGATATTGCCCACAGTCTTGCTAACACAGTCAATGCCAGCATTACCCCTCCCCCCCAAGGTAACAATCACAATGGCAGATGTATGCCAGTCACCCAGCATTACTGCAGGCCAGGTTAGACCTGCATTGTCCACAGGCAAGGATACAGCTTCCATGCGACCCCAACATATCCATTGCTGTGTTCTACATGACATACAAAGAGACCTGGCACCACATCTGTGTGCCCTGGTCAGTCACAGCCTCACCTCAGGCTTTGTCCTTCCAAAATGGCACACTGCTACAGTCATCCCTCTCCATAAAGGGTCAGCATCTACAGACCCTGGGTATTATTTGGCCCTTAGCCTGACAAGTCTACTATGTATGGGTATGGGCGCATCATCAGGGGCCTGATTGACCAAGATATGGGTGATTGCCTAACTCTAAACCCTGCACAGTTTGGCTTTGTGAATGGCAGATCATGTCTGCTCAACCTGGTTGACGTCTTTGAGTGAGTCACAAGGGCTGTATATGACAGTAAGGCACTGCATACAGCCTACCTCAATCTGGCCAAGGCTTCTGATACCATTTCTCAGTCAGGGATTATTGATAAACCCAACAAACTAGGCATCAACCCCTATAACAGTAGGTGGTTTGCAAATTGGTTCACAGAACACACAGTGTGACAGTGTCAAACTCCAAGTCAGACTTGCAAGCAGTCACAAGTGGGGTCCCACAAGGATCCGGACTGGATAGTGTCCTGTCCAGCATCTACTTCTCAGGAGTCCAGCCCAACACAGAGGAACTCTGGCTGACCAAGTTCACAGAGGACTGCAAGCTGGGAGCTGTCCTGAATTCCACAAGTGATGCAGACATCCTACAGTAAGGCCTCACTAAGACCAATGAGTGGCATGGAAAACATGGCCAGAAGCTTAACACTACAAAATGCATCATCATCCCCTTTGGTAAAACATTCAGTTACCAGTAAGTTCCACATCAATGGGAGCCCAATGAACACTGTAGGTCTTATAATAGATCTGGGGACACAGGTTGGCAGCAACATCTCCTTTAAGCACCACATTGCCATTGTGGTCAGGAAGTCATTCTATATGGCACATTGCATTACCAAGGGTTTTGCATCCAGGAAGACAGAGGTAATGATCTCTGTCTACTATTCCCTCATTAGACCACTCCCCAAGTATTATGGCCCATTTGCCATGTACCTCACTAGACACCTGCTGCAGCTGGGGAAGCCACAGAAGCACCTCACAAAGGGGTTCCTAGGCATTAAACACACATTCTACGCAGACAGACTCAGCAGACCCAAGCTATTCTCTGTGTCATATCACCAAATTAGCAGCTATCTGTGCTTGACTTACAAATCCATGTGCAACCCAGCTGGTTTAGAAATGCTACATACAAATCCATCCACACCACGCACTGTACAGCCCTCTACCTCAGTACCACAATCACCACAACATGCTGGTGGGACAGGTCCCTCACCACGAAACTGCACATGCCCTGGAATACACTTCCCATACATTTCATGCAGAGCACCTAGCTGACCCTGTTCCAGAGAAATCTTGTTGCGTGGATGGGTAATAGACAGTTTGACCCAAGGATCACTGCAGTGGCTATACTTAATACAGAGGGACGTAACATCAGGTGGCACAATGGCAGGGCTCTTCTATGTGCTAGGTTTGTTAAGGCTTCTGGGCCATTACCTACTACACACTTGTGAACCTATAAAAGGAATGACATCAGCAGGACTGATAAAGTTGTGCAGCAGGTGTTCAACCTATCAAAATACATTCTCCTATAAACAGACACACTTGCCAGATGTGAGAGTAGATCCCCCTACCTCACTAGTGATTTGTACCATAGTGTTACACAGTTACCACATGTGATACAGAGCTTACTGGATTGAGAATTGGCCAAAGGTGCTGACATGGAGAATGACATCGACAGGACTGATAAAGTAGGGCAGTGGTTGGAGAACATATCAAAACACTTCTACTTACAAACATACATACCCACAAACACCTTTGCTGGAAGAGTAGACCCCCTGCCAAACTAGTCATTTGTACAATAGTGTTAAGCATTTATCACATGCACTACTGAGCTTACAGGGCTGACAGCTGGCCAAGGTTGCTGATAAGGGACTGACATTATCTGGACTGATAAGGTGGGGCACTTGTGAAGTGTCATGGGGGGGGTGGCATAAAACTTTAACCTATAAACAAACACTCACCTCCCTCAGTCTTGCACACACAATTGTCTCACACACACACACACACACACACACACACACACACACACACACACACACACACACACACACACACACACACACATACACACACACACACGAGCTTATGGAGTTGAGGCCTGATGGAAGGCACTTCTAAGATGACTGATATCTGCATGACCGCTAAAGTGGGGAAAGCAGAAGTGTACTGGGTTTGAATGGACCTAAAAGCTTTTAGCTGTGAGCACACACAAACACTTTTACATTTTCCAGGACTGAGATTAGAATGTCTACCTAACTAGTTATTTGTACTATAGTGTTATGCAGTTACTGCACATGCCACAGAGCTTATGGGGCTGGACCTAACAAAAGTGACTTCTATGGTGACAGACATCTTCAGGACTGCTAAGGTGGGGCAATGGAAAGTGCACTGGGTGAGGAAGGCTTGTTCATTCCTAGATCCTACTTGACATTTCTCTAAGTGTATGAGCATGCTCAGTGTGTCCTATAGTACATGTGAGACTCCATTCCAGGGATTGTTGTACTCCAGTCCAGTTTGTTTTGTGCTACAGCCTTACATGTCTACCTGTTGGTGCAGGATATCTGGAGCTAGCCTATCAAAATGTGGGAACAATGGGCCATACAATGATTGTGACAATTTCTCTCAGTAATGTATGGATTGCAAGGGTTACAGGGCTGGTTTTAGCAGACAACTGTCATATATGCCCTTTGCACTGTCATGAACTGTTTCAGCACCTGGTGACATACCTCCTCAGATCATCGCAGTGATTTACCAGAGGAATACAGGATGGATGATGCACACACAAGGTTTATGGGCCAAATGCTATGCATTCTTGCACTATCCAGCCTGTTGAGGGGTGTGCCTACAAGCAATTAACTGTTGGTACTGTGGAAATGGTCCAGCACCTTGGTGATATATTACAATGGTGAAATCTCTGCGCAGTTATGTTCTGGCCTGGTCTGATTTCCAATCCACAGTTGGGTAATATAAGTCAGACAGGATCGGGGTGACAGGCAGATTCCAGATAGATTTGTAGGGGATAGGATATGTGGAGGGTGTGTGTTCTGGACAGATATATTTGCCTATAGCTTCCAGTACTTTGCATTGGGCTTTCATCAATGGTTGACTGCACTTGGAGGGTCTTGTGTGTGTCAGACTGTTTAACCAGCCTGGAGGTGTGTGTTTGTCACATATATATGTATGGCCCATCTCATTTTGCTTGGATGGCCACATGTTGGGGTTGGGATGTTGCATAGGATGAGTGATCATGGAGGGGTGTGTTGCTCCCCATGGCTGTGGCCTAGGGTTCTGTGGGTGCAGACATGTCACCATCTTTCAGGGTTAGGCCTGCCTGCAGTGGGTGCATCCCCATGTTTAAACTCCTAGCTCTGCCTGACTGTATGGAGTATCACAGAATGCTCACATCCATGACTCATATATCTTGTTGGTTACCCAAACAAGTGTGGTTTTCCAGCAATAGTGTTTTGCAAGTCACTCAGGGTTGAAGTCAGATATTACAGACAGTTGACATTGCAAACTCAGACTTCGTACCCATCAGACATTCCATGCTACTACAAATCATCCCATCAACTTTATAACATTATTTTAGCAGTATTTCTCAGGTGTCCTTCTCTTTGGAGCTTCATCACCCCATTATTCATGGCTTTGTCACAATTTGTGGCTCCCCGAGTCTGGCAGGTTTGCTCCTAGCAGTTGTCAGCATGGCCTTTCTTTGCATTTTGTAGACTGTGTTATGTTGGTGTTGTGGACCCCGGGATACTCCCTAAAGGGCACTGTGGGTGAGACATAGGCATTTCCCAGAGGCCTGTAGGACAGGTGTGACAGATGCAGGCCATCTGTAGCAGGCTGCTTGCAGGAGACACCTCTGGGATGGCACCAGTAAGTTGACTGTGGGTGTTACTGACAATTGTTTTCTGTTACTATTGCACCATCAGTCTGGGTGACAGCTGGATGTTGCTTAAGTCTAGGTGTATGTTACTGCATTTCTATGGGACTATGAGGGGGGTGACAGGACTGTACACGATACACATCTGCACAAACTGTGCTGATATTTGCTTAACATTTTGGTCCCATGTAGCATAGTGTTGTGACCTATATTTCAGACTTCAGGCATAACAGTATCAACCACAGGTCAGATTGTTCTGGCATAGACATTTGTAGTTTCAGACTTCTTACCTTTCAAAGTCATACTGCCACTGCCAGACCTGCTGTGATATCGCTGTGTAACACTCTGTGGGTGGGGTTTTCACAGATGTCGCCATGTGGGGGCCTTTGCCAGGCATTTCTGTATGGTTGTCTACAGTTCATCTGCTGTGTGGGGTTGGTGGTGGGTATGAGACCCCCACTTTGACATCCATGCATGTGACCCATGACCCCCCCCCAGTTATTTGGCTCACCACATGTACTGCAGTGGTATTTGTTGACTAGGGTGGTACTGCATGGTGTGGGTAGAGCAGTACTGGGGCTAAACATCCTGCTGTCTCACAGAGCTGTCAGTTGTCTGCTGCTATCCCAGTTAGCCACCCCATTCCCTTACATGCTCGATCAATACCATAGATATGCTATCAGAAAATTCCACCCCATTATTTTAATTTGTTACAGAGACTGGCTTACCTTGTGCCTGCAGCTGTTGTGAGGGTGGTGCTTGAGGGCTATGTTGGATGCACACAATACAGTGCCTATACATGGTCAAGTATAGGTGGTGTGATGTTTGGCATCCATTTTACTGTGTGTGTGAGTCAGAGGGAGAGATAGAGAGATCAGTCCCTGGGTCCCTACAGTATCAGTGTATGTGCTATGTGTTGCCTGTTTGCCAAGGCCAGGGCATACTGGGCATGCCTCTATCTGCCTACAGGGGCAGACTCTGGATGTTCCTCCTCCGAGTCACTATGTGCCTGTGGGGGGCTGTGTGGCCCTTCCCCATTTTGTTATTGCTGCAGCTGTTTCCGCAGGCTCATATTGTGTAGCATGGCACGTAATATGACCATGTGTGCACTTGTGGCTGGAGAGTACTGCAAGGCTCCACCAGATATGTCAAGGCAGCGGAACCGTGACTTGAGCATCCCAAACACACACTCTATAATGATAGTGGTTTGTGCGTGTGCCCCATTATGGTGTTCTTGTGTGGGTGTGTGTGCATTTCTGATGGGTGTCATCATCCATGGCTCCAGTGCGTAGCCAGCATCCCCCACTAAATGGCCATATGTGATGTCCCCCATGGCAAACCACTGATACAGCTGTGTGAAATGCCAGATGTGGGAGTCGTGATAGCTTCCAGGGCAGCCAGCAGACACATTTATGATAATGCCCTTGGCATCACACATAACATAGCAGTTGATGGAGTGGAACCCCTTGCGGTTTATGTAGACCCTACCCTGGTCACCAGGTGGTGCTTTGATATCTATGGCACCCAGTACCTCCAGGTAGTCTGCTACATGGTAGAAGAGATGCATATTGCCAGTCAGCTCCTCACGGGTGCTGGGGAATTTAATGTGCTCCATAGCATGTGGATGCTTGGCATCCAGGAACTGGTGGAGTATTCTGGATACGGATGCCTGTGAGATCCCCATGATATCCCCAGTTGGTCTTTGGAAAGTACCTGTAGCTAGTATTCTTAGAGCTGCACATACCTTGGTGTCCACTAGGATGGATTCTCCTCTATTTGCTCTGGATGTGAGGTGAGGTCGGCACAGCTCCACAATTTCCTGCAGTATGTCACTGTCCACCCTGTAGCGCTCTACTATCTCCAGATCATGTAGCCCCTGGTAGGTTACCCTGGGCCTGAACACTCTTCTCCTCCTCCTCATAAGTCTGAGGCAGTTGTCAGCATTGTCTTCTTCACCACCCTCAGCCTCTTGCACATACTGATGTATGAGAGCAACAGCAGCCCCTAACATTTTGTTAGCTTTGTCAGGTAAAATTTCCCCATCTGTGTACACTAGTGGTGCAGAGTCTGTGGGAAAAAACAGACTGAAATGTGTTTGCATAGTTTATAGTGGTGTGCTGCAGATGCTGCATGTGTGATTGGCTGAGTATGATACATTCCACCTGCCAGGTCTATTACTTGTATTTGAGTGCCTCTATTCTGCTATTTCCCTTTTTTTTTCTTGTTTCACTTGCCATTTCCTGTATTTTTTTATTTTTGCGGTTTAAATCCTGGTGCATGCCGTGCGCACTCATTTAGGCAAGGTAAACAATGCTATATAGCCTCAGACACACTCCCTTGCTTACATATACACAGTGCTACCATTTCCTGTGTTTTTTTTTTGGTTTATTTAAGTCCCAATGCATGCCATGCAAACCGGTTTAGCTAAGTTAAACACGTTTTAGCAGAATGTCCCTCCCTGGACGCGAACATGCTCTTCATTTCATGGTGTCAGATATTACAGCCTCAGACACACCTCCTTGCTTAGCTATGCTTAGCTAAGCGCAAACCTGGGCAATAGTGCTCCAATGTGCTTACAGCAAGCATGACACACCCCCTTTTGATGTCATTTACTTCTCCTGCTTATACGGCCATATTAGAGCACCTACACGGTTAGGTGCAGTCTGACACTTAGAAGATATTTGCGATTCAGTAATATTCCCCTCATTTGCATACCCCACTGCCTTACTTCATAGTTACTGCACTCACACTGAGACTTTCCCCTTAGCAACCACTGTTCTCTGGTATTGTTTTCATTCTGCATGCCACTGCCTATAATGGCAAAATGCAGATTTCTCTGAAAATAGCTTTTTCACATTTTTTTTTATTTTCGGCATGATCCCATTTGCGCGCCGCTACACTATGCTTAAATGGCCAAGATCGGCCAAAAAAATTTTTATTTTATAATAATTAAACTATTTTTCATACCAATTATCATATATTTGGCCATTGCCATGCCTAATAAATGGAATCCATGCTCTGTTTGAGGCTGTCATGCCTCCGTTTTCTTATTTGCAGAAATGTATTCAGCTAGTAACTGAATACATTTATGCAGGCTACACTATTCCTGCAAGAACACCTGCCTGCTTGCTGAGTCACTAATTCACCTCATTTTATGGTTTTCACCAGCAAATGAGCTAATTAGCATAAGGCAGTGGTGTCTATGCAGGAATAGTGTAGGAGTGCCTGTGCACAAATAGTGTAGCAGTGCCTGTGCACATCCTGGGAGCCCTTTGCTGAATTGCTCGGCGGACATATTGTGTGCAGCAGCTCCTGCACTATTCCTGCACATCATGCAGGGATTCATGAATCCTGGGGAAAATCTTTGCATTTTAAATTGAAAAGAATCTCCTGTGCTGATGCCAGACACAGATATGCATGAAGGTTTTTCTAATGGCCTGTGACATCCAAATGCCCTGATGTAGCAGGGTCATAACATCAAGAAAATAGCCACCTTGAGGAGGAATATGTTATAAAAGAACTGGAATAAGAGAAATGTGTAAGTATCTGTAACTAGATTAAGAGGCAGCAACCTACCTCTCAACCTCTTACAACAAGAAATCTGGACAAAGCCATAAATAACGGGGAGACTAAGGCCCAAAAATAAGGACACTTTTCAAATACTGCTCTTGCAAACTTAGAATGTAGATAGAATAACAGGTTTTGCATTAGCATGATTATTCTGAAGGGTATGAAGTCTGAAACTCAAACATCTGTCATTATTTTCTGACTTAAGTCTTCAATTATTTGCCAATGATTTGCTGAAAAACCACAGTTCTATGAGAAATGGATCAAAAATATGAGGAAAAAATCTGGACAATCTGCAGAAATCTGTACAGTTGAGAGGTATGGGCCTGCACTACAGAATGAACAAGTTCAAAACATTTAGAAGACTGAAACTAATACTGACAACTGCTCTGATATCTAGAAATAATGTTCACGCTATACATCGGTTTATCCTCAATGTTCTAACTTGCAGCTTTGTTGTGATTGTCAGGCCACAAAATGTGTTTGATCAGGTGAACAGATAAACAACAACCAAAAAAGATGATTCATGTATACCAAATGATATATAAAACTGTGTTAAAGGTTACATATCCCTCAGTCTGAAGGAAGCACAGGTGTCCTTTAAATAGACTATATGTGTTGGCCACTGATTGTGAGACTGATTACATATTTGTTGACCTCATCTATAGTTGTCATAGAAATAAAAAAAAACACCCATAGAAATTAAAAAGAGAGATATTTAAAAAAGCACACACAAAAAAACACAGATTGTTATTAAGAGAAAAAGTTAAAAGCATCTGTAATTAGTGCAACTGCTACATGTCTAATGTATTGAAACACATAAAGTTATGGTAGTAGGATAACTGGGGTAATGAAAAAGAATTCAAAATATACTTATATATGTTATCAATTCCAGGTAACTCCATATAAACAATAGAAGCAAGTAGTTTCTGAGAAGAGCACTCCGAAGACACATCAAACACAGAAGCAAAGCTCATGTTATGATTTTTTTTAACTATGCCCTGTCATAGAAATGGGATCTATTCCAGTAAAAATATTAAAACGCCTAAATATTTGGAGAAATTAAAAAAGGGAGGTAAGTTCTACAACTTGATGTACTGGTTGTGGTCCCTGAAAAGCCTGAACATCAGAATGAGAAGGAAGTCTTCCATCATACTGAGAACTGAGAAGATGTAGGTGTAATACCCCTGGTTTTCCTTGAAAGATCCATAGTCCTTACAGCTATTTCAAGGAGTAAAGTCTAGGCCTGTCCAAAAAGTTCCTGTATAGTCTTCCTGTTTTGAGCAAGGATGTTTCTGGGACAAAATGTGACAGCTGTAAGATGTTGTGGTCCATTACTGTGTTGAAACCTTCTCGGCCTCTAGTCATGGCCCTACTAGCTCTGGAAAAACATAAGATATTCCAACATGGACAAATCTATATGACAGGACTATTGCTGATTGGTCAGTGGCATACAAGACTATATCTGATTGGCTGTTAGAATTACTCTCTTGCATGACCAGTCAGAACAAGCATGAGAGGGAGAACTGCCTGATAGTCGAAGGTCCACCTCATTCTGTAAGTTTTTTTCCTAGGAAATTGCCCTGGCCTGAAAGAAATAGAAGGGTCTGGAGCCAACCTGTTTTTCATTTGGAGGTCTTCCAACAAATTCTGGGAGGCTTGTTCAAAGATGATATACGATGAGCAAGAGACACCCAGTGTGGCCTGCATAAGCTTACTCTTAAAGGATTAAAGCCTCAGACTTGCCAGCTTAAAATGGGATAAAGTATCTGAAGAGCCATACAATGCAAACATATATCTATATATAAATTCCATGGTCTCACCAGCTCAAAGAGGGGAGAAATTACCCCTAAAAGGGCATCACTGCCAACTCACATTTAGGAAAACTCACCAACAATGATTCATACGGAAAACAGTATTCGGCAATCAGATCTTTGGCATGTTGAGCCTTGGGCAACTGACACTTGAGGAATCATACTTTGCCTGAATGTAGGGTAAAACCATTGTTACTTTGCTATTTTTGAAAATGCCAATTTTATAGTCTCTTCAGTAAAACCATGTCTTCAGTCATGCTTTCTTGACTCACAAAACACAGTGGATGGAAAAATGTCAGAAAGCTTTGATTTTTTTTTATTTCTTGAAACAAACCTTTTGGCCATATTACCCTAACACAAAAGTATTTTTGACAACAGTAATCTCTTACATGGGTGTAAAACATTTTGAAATGTTCTCCTCCAACACCAGAAAATTTATTTCATGCCAATATCTTTATTACAGCATGATTCAGTGGACTGTACTCTCAGCCCTGTTACTACAGCATATTGCACAAAGTTCTACCATTAAGTATGTGCAGTACAAATTGCAGTTGTGGGATTATAGGTAAGTACACAGGTTACCCTTGTGGGCTGTTTTAAGTCTAGGCAATTTTCCTACAAAAGTGAGAATCAAACCCTGTAGCTAGTGTGTTAGTGCCAGCTTGAAGGTTTACACAGAGATCACTCACAGGACTAGCCCTATTACAAATCTTCACTAAACATATTGCAGATAACTTATGAAGCAAGATAAGTATTTCTTTTAGTGACTTAAAGGCAACAACTATGGTTGACATATGGCATCTATAAAAAAGGATGTCTAAAAGATATAGGCAAAATAGTAGGCTGGTGGAGAAGTGATAGTAGGCTTAAATGTAACATTCTGTACTTTTGGAGACTTTCTTTAGAAAAGACTGTTGGGCAGGGACACTAAATGAAGACAAAGTTGGGGACCTTAATATAGAGGATTATGTCTCTGTAAGATGTTAATGAACTGCTTTCTGTATACCACGGTATGGAGTTTGATTTCTTCAACTCCGTTTTTCTGCTAACAATTACACAGTGCTCCCAGGTCACCCTGAATAAGGACAGTTGTGGCTAGTGGGTTTACCTGGTTAACAAACTATTAAAAAATGTTCTTGTAGTGTCCCTAAGATAAAACTAAGGACCTGAACTTTGCCTGTGACATAAATAGAACATGCACATGAGACTGATATGTGTCTCAAAGAATCCCTGACTGGAATAAGCTCCCTATACATGAGAATCAGTGATCATCCCTGACTCTAAGAATCCCTGACTATGGAATAAGCTCCCTATACATGAGAATCAGTGATCATCCATGACCCTAAGAATCCCTGACTATGGAATAAGCTCCCTATACATGAGAATCAGTGATCATCCCTGACCCTAAGAATCACTGACTATGGAATAAGCTCCCTATACATGAGAATCAGTGATCATCCATGACCCTAAGAATCACTGACTATGGAATAAGCTCCCTATACATGAGAATCAGTGATCATCCCTGACCCTAAGAATCACTGACTATGGAATAAGCTCCCTATACATGAGAATCAGTGATCATCCATGACCCTAAGAATCCCTGACTATGGAATAAGCTCCCTATACATGAGAATCAGTGATCATCCCTGACCCTAAGAATCCCTGACTATGGAATAAGCTCCCTATACATGAGAATCAGTGATCATCCCTGACCCTAAGAATCCTGACTATGGAATAAGCTCCTATACATGAGAATCAGTGATCATCCCTGACCCTAAGAATCCTGACTATGGAATAAGCTCTATACATGAGAATCAGTGATCATCCCTGACCCTAAGAATCCCTGACTATGGAATAAGCTCCCTATACATGAGAATCAGTGATCATCCCTGACCCTAAGAATCCCTGACTATGGAATAAGCTCCTATACATGAGAATCAGTGATCATCCCTGACCCAGAATCCCTGACTATGGAATAAGCTCCTATACATGAGAATCAGTGATCATCCCTGACCCTAAGAATCCCTGACTATGGAATAAGCTCCTATACATGAGAATCAGTGATCATCCCTGACCCTAAGAATCCTGACTATGGAATAAGCTCCCTATACATGAGAATCAGTGATCATCCCTGACCCTAAGAATCCTGACTATGGAATAAGCTCCTATACATGAGAATCAGTGATCATTCCTGACCCTAAGAATCCCTGACTATGGAATAAGCTCCCTATACATGAGAATCAGTGATCATTCCTGACCCTAAGAATCCCTGACTATGGAATAAGCTCCCTATACATGAGAATCAGTGATCATTCCTGACCCTAAGTATACATGAGAATCAGTGATCATCCATGACCCTAAGAATCCTGACTATGGAATAAGCTCCCTATACATGAGAATCAGTGATCATCCCTGACCCTAAGAATCCCTGACTATGGAATAAGCTCCCTATACATGAGAATCAGTGATCATCCCTGACCCTAAGAATCCCTGACTATGGAATAAGCTCCCTATACATGAGAATCAGTGATCATCCATGACCCTAAGAATCCCTGACTATGGAATAAGCTCCCTATACATGAGAATCAGTGATCATCCCTGACCCTAAGAATCCCTGACTATGGAATAAGCTCCCTATACATGAGAATCAGTGATTATCCCTGACCCTAGTCAAACAAAACTTTGATCACGGGATGGTAAATTACAAATTCACGTCTGGTCTGGTCCCCATATCTCTGATGGACAGAGTTTGACAGTAAGTAAATTAATCCCCAACTAACATATCACCCACACAACCCTTAGCTACCTCTTTAGTAACATATGCCACCATATAGGCATCCAAGGAACTCAGGGACAAAACTGGGACGGATTGCATGTCTAGGCTTATAAAGACGCTGGTGGTCATTGACCTAGTATAAACCTATGAGCCTATGAACTTTTGACGGATGATCTGTTACAGCCAATGATGAAAGACAGTGACTAGGACTAAACGGATGATGGGATATATGATCAGACGTATCAAGTACAAAGAAAAAAGTAATGTGCCTATTTTACGACATCTGAGTGAAACCTTGTCTGGACTTCATCAAGTTTTGGAGGATATAACTCAAGCAGAGGCATCGGTAGGGCTAAGGGTCAGACTTCAAGAAAGGTGCAGCCAGATCTGTAATGTTTAAGAAGGAATCCCTTACTGTACCCACAATCATATGGGTTTAAATAATGGGTCCCAATGCTGAATAAGATGGATGGGGGGAAGGTGGTTGGGATAACTAATTAACATCATCTCATGTACGCATTAAGATCACTGCTGTCTAATTAATGAAGGTTGGGCAGCAGGCTGGCAACTTGACACTGTAAAACTGCCAATCAATCTCTGGACTGGTGATCTGCTGTGGCGACCCCTAACAGGAGAAGCCAAAATATATTGATTAATTAGCTGGGTGCATACCTCTGAACATCTTAGTGCAAGAAATTTGGACAAAGCCTGACAAATGAGGGGACAAAGGCCCAAAAATAGGGACAGATTTTAATATTGCTCTTGTAAACTTAGAACATTCATAGAGTAACAGGGTTTGTGTTAACATAGATTTTCGGAAGGATTTGAAGTCTGAAACTCAAACGTATGTCATTACTGAGTGACTTCAGTCCTCAGATCATTCCATGGATTTGCTAGAAAAGCACACGTTTTATAAGGAACAGACCAAAAATATGAGGCAAAAATCTGGACAGTTGAGAGGTATGGCTGGGTGGGGGGAATACAGTCAGGATGCAAGAGCAAAGGAGATATGCAGAGCACTTTAGCCGGGGGGGGGGGGGGCACTGATAAATGGGAATGCTCATTCATGATTATGAACATGGTATTAAGCACCAAGCCTACCAGTTAACTGAACAATAGAGGAGTTATGTCAAACAACAGAAGCCACTCAATCTACTGCTAATGGCCTACTTCATCCTCACTCTCCTACCTCCCCTGTTGTCAGAAAGGAACACAAGGGCTTCAAATGACTAATAATTATGACCTTCAACCTCTTTTCCTTTTTCCCATTTTCTACACGGGGTTGTGATGTCACATCAACCGATGCCATCTCTGTCAATTCAGTGCCACCCTCCTACCTTCTTCAACAATCATGACTGACTATCATAGGTCTTTTCTCATACAATACATCCATTTCTTTACTGGACGCCCTCATTTCCTCTTGCATTTTCCTGTCTGCCCCAAATCTTCTTCACCAGATTGTCTTCTGCTTTTCTACGCATGTGTCCAAATCACTACAATCTATTCTCATTAACCTTTTCTGCAAATGGAGATACTTTGGCTTCAGCTTTGATGGCCGTATTTCTTTGTCTGTCTCAACATTTGCATCCTACCACCTATCTCACACATTTCATCTCTAGCACCTATAACTTCCTCCATGGTTCTGCCTTTACTGCCCAGGTTTCTGTACCATACCATAGTACTGGTCACACCATTGTTTTGTACATTTTACTTTTCAGCTTCTTTGGCATTCTTCTGTCATATACTACCACTGTTGCTCTTTGCCAGTTGGCTGTATCCCCTCTGATTCTAGCTTTGACCTCCTCATTCAGATCTCCTTCTCCTAAACCACCTGTCCTCCTTAACCAGATATGTGAAGCTGTTAGCCTACTCCACTATTTGTAATTCAGGTTCAGTTTTCAGCATCCTCTGATTTCTTACATTTGCTGCCATTACAGCTGTCTTATCTGTGCTCAGTTTCATCCCATGTACATTCAGTTTTGTATTCCATTCCCCTATCATTTGCTGAAGTTCATGTTCAGAGTCTGCCTGTACTGCCACATCATCTGCATACAGCAGTTTTGTTCATTTGTCCCCTCCGACCTGTTTGCTAATGCAGTCCATCATGAGTATGAACAGCAATGGCCTCTGAGCTGAACCCTGGTGCACACCTGCTCCCACTCGGCACCCCTCTGTGAACACTGTTTGTACTTCAGTCATTGGGTATTTGCACATAGCTGTCACTAATTCTACCAATGTTTCTGGGACTTTGTACCATCACAAGAATGCTTACATCAGATTTTTGGGACCTTGTCATATGCTTTCTCCAAGACTATGAATACCCACTTGGACACTTTTTCATCTCTAGTTGCTTCTTAACTATCTGTCTCACTGCAAACATCGGTTCAGTTATGCTGCATGCTCATCTGAATCCAAATCGCTCATCTTCCATTTTACTTCCTACCACTCTGCCATTTTTTAATCAATCACTCTCTCTAGAACATTCATTCAGTGGGACAGGAGTTTGAAACCTCTATACCACTTACAGTTATGACTGTCCTCTGTGTTCTTGCACACACTGGCACTATAATGCTTGTTTTCCAGTCATCTGGGATATGCCTTTCTCTCCATACTGCTATGAGCACCCACTGGATCCATTTCTCTCCTATCTCACTCAACATCTTGATCATATTTGCTGTGACATCATCTGAGCCTGCTATCTCCCCGACTTAATTTTCATTAATGCAGTCTTACTTCTAGGGCTTGCACTTATTTCACTGTAGCTGTGTCTGGGGCAGTACAGCTTCAGTAGGATTTTCTTCATTCAGAATCTGCTGGAAGTGCTCCTTCCATCTGCCTTTGATGTCCTGTGGGCTGGTGAGCAGGGTGTTGCTGGCATTCCTTATGAAGGGCGTCTGATGACTATCATCTTTACATTTCTGTCTTCACCTTGCGACCCAATAGAGCTTCTTTGTGCCATTTGCTGTGTCACTTTCTAGAAGCTTCTTGAGTGACTCTGATGCCTCATTCTTTGACATTGCAAGTGCTCTCCTAATCTCTTTGTTAACCAATCAGTATTACTTCTTAGCCTGGTCCATATTTTCTAGCTCCCTCTTTCTTTTGATGACCTACAACTTCTGCATTCTGCCACCAGCTTTCTTTATGTACCTTATTTCCATACCTGGCGTGGCTGCATACCTGTTCTATACTCTTCACACATACTGTTTTGAGATGCTACAATTCTTTTTCAACTCCACCTTTTTCCTCTTCTTCCTGAGTTGATAGTGCCCTGGGCATTTCCTTGAACTCTTGTGTTTTCTCTCCAGTCAGCTTCCAGGAATTCAGCCTATTTTTTTGTTGACCTTAACGCACTTTCTGTCCACTCCTGCAGCTGATTGTAACAACCAGTGGTTTCTGCTGTGGGATGACTGTTTCAATGGGGTTGATGTTTCAAACACTGATTCTACCCCTGTGTTTTTCTTTACTAGGAGGAAGTCTATCTGAGTTGCATGTTGGCCACTCTTGTATGTCATATTTTGATTCTGTCTCTTCCTGAACCATGTGTTGGCCACTGTCAAGCCATTTACAAGACAGAAGTTTAGAATGGCCCTCCTTTATTTGTGTTGTGTTACTCGTGGACTCAGGCAGTCCTCATATTGTGTTCTGTCTGTCTCGATATGTGCATTCAGGTACCCTATTATGAACATTAAATCATGTTGTTTTGCTTTATCTAGAAGGTCCTGCAACTTCAAATGACCCATCTTCATGTAAAAGGCATACTTTTTTGGGGGGTGGTGGGGGTAATGTGTTGTTAAGGCCAGCCAGAATTGTGAATCAGAAACATCTTATGGGACATTTTACAGCGGTGATGGTCAGGGTTGGGGAGGATCAACAGGGCCATGCATACACACACAAAGCAAAAATTCAAATAAGGTATCACATTTGACTTATGGCATAGATGGCTGAATATTAAACACTGTAGGGGTGTTAGCAATTATTTAGGAGAGTGTATCAGGGGTACGTACTCGTACGTCTCTCATTATTTTTTCTTGGCTAATTTCAACATGATGTTTCAGTTTTTTCCACCATTGCAAACACTATTTTTTTTTTAATTTTTAGTTTCTTTAGTCTATGCATATCATATAGCAGAAACTAGAGTCATGCAACTGATTTTTGAATTAAACAAGTGTTTCAAAAGTCTACTTCACTAAAATGGTGAACCCCACTGCTTACATAATCAGATTTTGGGTCGACTGTGTTTTAACATAATGAGAAGCTCCCCCTGCAGGGACCTCTTTCAGATAATTCGTTTTTTACACGTTGATGGTAAACTGATACTGAGAAGTTCATAACTAGCTGAATTATTTATCTTTCATTAGGCAAAAGAGACGCATTTTTATCCTTTTTCTCATGTTTTCATTTTCCGTATGAAAAAATTTTATCTTATTTTACCACTGAAAGTTTGACTAATGCATTTCTGTTTGCAACATAGAAAGTTCAAAAGCACATTTTACAGATGGATGAGTTAACAAAGTCATTACGTGCTTCCAAAAGGGAGCTAAGAAAATGCTCAGAAGGTTGAATAGGAGAGGATTATGTAAGGGAAACGGATGGTATTTGATGTGCTCCTTCTAAAAGAAAGGAAGTGATTATATGATTTATTATATGACATAATACAGGCATACAAGAGACTGAGAGAGGGGACTAGAATTCAATTAATGTCCTTTAGAAGGAGAGATGAGTAAAGCAGGAGACGTGCATGGGAACTTGAGAACAGAATTAAGAGATGTTTTTAGTTGAGAGCGTAGTGAGTGAAAGGAACAAGCTGCATGGAGAATGAATAATACATTAACATTAGCATGAGATCGGGGATAGAGGGAGTGCTTCTCCTTAAAGCCTACAGATTGTGATGTGACTTTTAATGTTAACACGTGGGCATCTTTCTTAATAGTTTCCATCATTTTGTCATAAAATGCACTCCAGAAGAACACAAAAAAAGGATGTCAGTGTTATATTGTACAAATACTTCAAATTGTATTTTACTATTTTGTTTTGTTTTTGTTCTTTGTGAACATTGTTTTGTGTAAATGGAAAGCTATTCTAAAGGCTACTCTCCTTTCTTAGTCTTGATGCAAGAAAAATCATGCGATCTAGGTTGCCGAACATTTATTGCAGTCTTTTCATGTAAATTTCGCACATTAAGTGATTCTACAATTTACGTGTTTAACATTTGTTTACCGGGAAGTTCCAACTTGGAACACACCATCTTTTAGCGGAGGCCCGAGGAAAAACGCTGCATAAGCATGTCCTTTTTAACGTGGAATGAAATACACACAAACGCAGGCAGGACATACAGACTTTAACAGAATGCACCCCAGCTGAGAATCGAACCTGAGAACCTATTGCTGTAAAATGACAACGCAAACCGATGCATCACTGCGCCGGCTGCTAAGTTTAGTTGCCACACGTGCATTTTCTGAATGAAGTAGAGAGTTTTATAGGTACTAAGACTAAGAGATAGTGAACTGTTTTTGCTACGCATTTCTTCACTGTGGGTAGACAGCAGTGTCAAACCATTTCACACAATAGTAAACAGCTGAGTCACTTATTTCTGCGTCTCTGACACTGAACTGATATTCGTTCCCTGCACTGTTTATAGTTGCTGAGAAGCGTGCTGCTGAATATCCAGGACCATATTTTGGTGAAGTGTAAGTGTGGTGGTGATACAGAATCAAACCTGGAGCTTCCCCTGGTACCTGCTTTAACCAGAATGCAGCACTGTTATCCTTCACCCCAACATTACAGGTGAGAGTAACTAGATGCCCAGAATTTACAGATACGACAGAAGGTTTCAGCAGTACAGTTTGACAATAGGTACCTGAAATAAAACACATATATAGTACACAGATTACTTATATGATGCATTTTAAATAGTATTTTATTTAAAAAAAATCAAGTTAAGAGTTGCCCACGCACATTTTATCCATAGTATTAAAAGGCAATGAAAGCATATTTGTCTCATGTCTGAAGGTGAAGATCTTCACAGACACACAAGGGACAGCAGTGTAATGCTGCACAGGTTCTTGGTTTGAGCCTTTTAAACGTTGTGGATTAATACATGCAAATTATATCTGACGTAGAGGTGGAGAGGGAAGGGTGACTTACTTCTGCTTCATTTTGCTGAAATGTAAGGCAGCTGTAGTGAATATAATTGCTAAGCCTTGCTGCATGCTCTATGGACGAAGTTAACTTTTGGGGTGTGATGTGGTTCAGATGGCTGTCTGACATGACTCTCCTGAAATCTCCCATTGGGATGCTTTACTTGTAATTAGAATCACATGTGATATAAAGTGTTACTGAGTTTGTACAGAATAGTAAGGAGCTACAAAACAGAAACAAACTTTGAGATGTACAGACCAAGTTTCATTTCTCAGTCTTAAGTATTCAGTTTGGTAGGTATTCATAATGACTAGGGCACTGGGGAACTTCCTCTACTCTTTTTTTTTCAGTAAGTACCATGGAACCTTTTGCATCCACCCTCAACCCATGCAGATCGGACCTTAATTTAACATCTCAACCAACAGACAGCATACCCCTTATGGTGCACTGTCAGTACAGGAAATTAATTTAAGTACCTGAAGGGGAATAGAATTAACAACCTTCTGATCTTCCAGCACCAAAAGCAGGTATGCTACCTGTTGTACCTCTGACCCTGACAAGGGCTTGAAGCCTTAATCTTCTGATAAATTACTTTGGATTACATTCAGTCAGTAATGTCAGTCAAAATAAACGGAAAAACAAACTTCAATGAAAAAAACTAATATAAAAATATATATATATATATATATATATATATATATATATATATATATATATATATTTGGATGTATTTACACACCTTATATTGGTGTTTTTTTATATAAATTTACACACTAATAATCTGTTTTTAAAGTGTTTCTTGCATTTAGGTTGTTGTTGCTTTAAACACTAATTTATGAATGATGATGTCATCTCAAGGGTTTATTTAAATTCCTTAATTTGTGATTTATGTTGTCTGAAGAAGGTTGCATATTTTTGCGTCTGAAAGCGCTTACAACAATAAATTTTAATTTCTGGTTTACTCAAGGTTTGTTTTTTTCATTGAAGTAATGTCAGTTATCAAGGTTTCATAGTTATTGTTCAGGACATGCATGTTGATGGAACAACTGTTGTTGTGTTAACTATCTAAGTGATTTAGAGACGTTTGGCCCGTAGGGGGTTCTGAGCTGTTAATAAACTGCTTCCTTTATTCAAAAGTACAGGGTTTGAATCCTTCCATGTCCATTTGCCATATGTGTGATTTTGATAGTGCTTCTGGGTCACCCCAGAAAAGGGATGCTTTGTCCAGTGAATTTATTTGGTTAACAAATAGATAAAAGTAAGTGATGATTAAAATTTGTCCCATCATTATTTTTTGCTTTGCCCAGAATTCTTGTTCAAAGAAGTTGAGAGGTATTTTGTTTGTTCCTTATAAAATGTCTGTCTGTATGACAAATTGTTTTGGATTGCAGTCATTAAACAATAATAGAAAGGAGTTTCAGATGTTTCCTGCAGAAAATGCTCACTAATGCAAAGCTTTTTTATTCTAGCAACTTTCTAACGTTGACATTTAAAATCGGTTCCTGATATTTGAGTTTTTTCCTATGATTATTGAGATAAAAAATTGAAAGTGCAGAATAGGGCTGCAGTGGGTTCAACTGTATGGTTCTCTCAGCACCGAAAGGAGATACATTATTTGTATGGCTATAGGGGAGGCCCCGTCCATTACCCTGCCCAGGGCCTCATCTGACCATGATCCGGCTGTGATTATGGGTTCACTTACAGGGAAGGTTTGCTGGACAATGCAAATACTGACTATGGTAAGTTAAATTTGAATATCTACTCATATAAATGAACTGTTTTTGATTGTAACTAAGGGCTTATTATCATCTATGTATTTATTCATTCATCACCTTGGTGGGTGAGATTAGTCAGAACAAATCCATTCTAGTCAGTCATTAACTAGTCTCTGTATCCAGTTTTACTTAAGAACCCCTAGCCATTTTATATATTTAGCCAAATATCTTAATCATCAAAGACAAAGCTTGCAGAAAACCTGGAAAAAGGTTGTGGCTTCAACTGATAAAACAAAGTTACGCAACAGGGATGATACAAAATATTGTGTAGAAAGGATGCTGTGAGAGTTGACAATGTTGGATGGCTGATCTGAAACATAGCAGCTTAAATTTGGTACAAGTAAATAATAGTAATAATAACAATAACAATAATAATAATAATAATAATAATAATAATAACAATAATAATAATAATAATAATAATAATAATAACAATAATAATAATAATAATAATAATAATAATAATAATAATAATAATAATAATAATAATAATAATAACCTTAGTCAGGGAAATAAAATCCAGAAAATGACTTTGCATTTGGGGAAGACATAGCACTGTTAACCAAAGCAGAGAGTGGGCCATGAGTAGACCTACCTTAAGTTAAGGTGAAACACACAGAGTGAAATAAATATCAGGGAAGGCTGATGGGGGAAGTGTTAGCCACCTTTTCGTAGGCAGTTGGTATAACATCGTTATAAAGTATTGCATGTGGCTCTGGAGAAGTCCTTAGCATATTTACATTAGTGGCAGTTCAGAGGAGGATAACAACAATAAGACATGGTATGCATTCACAGGGTGAAGCTGGGTCTGATTAAATTAAAGAGAGAGATACATGAGAACTACAGGATACAGTCTGGGTATACAAGGCTGGCAGCTCAGAGAAGATACATGAGGAATTATTTCACACAAAAGATGGTAAACATTTGGGACAGTTTTTTTTGAGGAAGTAAGGGGGCCAGAAATGAATGAGTGCATGCGACTGGCATACAGTTAGTTACTAAATAACTAGATGTGCCATGCAGCCCTTACCATCAACAAAATCTATGTTACTCTGTAGCTTTAAAATTCTAGAATTAAGGGGGGAAAAGCACAGATTCCTGTCTACAGTGGTGTAACATTTAATAGCAAAGCCATGATACCAAACGTGATGATGTTACGACAGCTAAGTGACCTTGTTCATACTGTGACAGTAGTCCTCATGGGCTCCTTTTGTAATATGCTAATCCAAACACAACTGACACATTTTCCTTCTTATGCCAACTGTCTTACACCTCTTTGCGATGGTGCACTACTTTCTAGCATTACTGTCTGTGCTGCATTAACATACCATTACCAGTAGGTGTCAGTATAGATGCTAGACAAACATTTATTCCTTGCCAGGAAAAAGTGAGATGTTTCTTCTGAGTCAGCGTTCTTTAGACATTGGAATCTCCCAGTGACATAGTACCACCCTATAATATGAGATGCTATTTTGTAGACTAACAAAATGGGGAATTAATTTATGATATGCAGAGAAAAAAATGACTTCTAGATGTTACATATTTTATCTGCTATTATTTGTTTAGGATTTCTATGTCATTGAGAACCAATTTTTATGAAATACAGTAAAACACAGTGTCACCTTTTAGAGTCTGAGTCATTGGCACTGCCCTTAAAGGGCTGGTATAGAGAGGTGGGGCCCTACATCTCTGGTATACCCCTGACTAATGGAGTTATTGCTTTTGGATTGTGTCCCTTCATTCTAACAGGCAGTAGCATGCTTTCAGTGTGAGTAGCCATCCCCATAATGTACTTTATATACCACATTAACTGAGGGAACAAGCTAGGTTGTTAGTCCTGCAATCTGTTCTACAGGACCAAAAGAACAATACCACCGAGCCTACCCTCCCATGAGAAGGAGAATTTATGTGAAGACACTCAATGCTATCCTAGTCAGCTGACCCAACTGCTTTTTTGAACCTAGCTCTCCAGTGTAAGTTGTCAGTGGACAGACATCTTGTCTAGCAATAATGAGCTGGCTGCTATTACTTGCATATAAGCATTGTTACCTTACAAGTTGGCTGCTATTACATGCATATAAACATTGTTGCCTTAAAAGTTAGCTGCCACTACATGCATATAAACATTGTTGCCATACTTAGTATTCACAGCCTCAGTACAACAGAATTAAATTATTTGTAATGGCATTCGAGTTTTAATGACACAGTTCATCTTCATAAAATAGTTTACATAACTGGTTAAATGTTGATGCTTTTAGAGAAAGCATTCTAGTTTATGAAATATTTTACACAGAATGCCAGTTTATTCACTGGCCATTGGTGAGTAAAACAAAGACAGCCCATCCTGCTGACATATTTTACAGTGACACCAGAACCTGAAAGTTGAAGGTTCTCATTCCAGGTAGGGTCTGAAGCCCTACATGAAACCTTGGAGTCTAACTGCACCATAAGGGATGCTCTACTGACTGAATGTGCTATTCTTTGGAAGAATCTTTAAATGGCAGTCACTTCTAGTAATCTTTGAGCTGGTGCTGTCATGTTGGGTATCCAGGTGGTTGTAAAACAATCCAAAGTATTACTTGAAAAGTAAGAAAAAGAGAGGGATTTCCCTGTTACCCTATTAATTGTTGTCCTTTTCTATAAAACTGTGCATGTGACTTGCAGACTGTGTGTATGTATGGATGTGTATATTTGTGTGTGTGTGTGTGTGTGTGTGTGTGTGTGTGTGTGTGTGTGTGTGTGTGTGTGTGTGTGTGTGTGTGGGTATGGGTGTGTACATTGGTGTGTCTGGGTATGGATGTGTAGATTGCTGTGAGTGTGTGGAGATGGGTGTGTACATTGCTGTGTGTGTGTGTGTGTGTGTGTGTGGGGGGGGGGTATGCGTCTGGGTATAGGTGTGTACATTGCTGTGTATGGGCATGGATGTATACATTGCTGTGTGTACATTGCTGTGTCTGGGTATAGATGTGTGCATTATTGTGTGTGAGTATGGGTGTGTACATTGCATGTGGATATGGGTGTGTGCATTGCTGTGTGTGCGGGATGGGTGTGCACATGCTGTGTGTGGGAATGGGTGTGTACATTGCTGTGTGTGTGTGTAGGTATGTGTCTGGATATAGGTGTGTACATTGCTGTGTGTGGGCATGGGTATATACATTTCTGTTTGTGGATATGGGTGTGTACATTGCTGTGTGTGCGGGGATGGGGTTGCACATGATGTGTGTGGTTATGGGTGTGTACATTGCTGTGTGTAGGTATGGTTGTGTACTTTACTGTGTGGAGGGGCATGGGTGTGTACATTGCTGTGTGTGGATATGGGTGTGTACATTGCTGTGTGTGTGGGTATGGGTGTGTATGTTGCTGCATGTGAGTATGGGTGGCTACACTGCTGTGTGTAGCTATGGCTGTGTACATTGCTGTGTGTGGGTATGGCTGTGTACATTGTTGTGTGTGGGCATGGGTGTGTACATTGCTGTGTTGGGTGTTGGGTGTATACATGCTGTGTGTGGCTATGGGTATGTACCTTGCTGTGTGTGGTTATGGGTGTTTACACACTGTGTTTGGGTGTGCTGTGTGTGAGTATGGGTGTGTATGTGCTGTGTGTGGGTATGGCTGTGTACATTGCTGTGTGGGGGTTTGGCTGTGTATATTGCTGTGTGTGAGTATGGTTCTATACATTGCTGTGGGTGGGCATGTCTGTGTATACTGTTATGTGCGGGTACGGGTGTTTATATTGCTGTTTGTGGATATGGATCTATACATGTGTGTTGGTATGGGTGTGTTCCTTGCTGTGTATGGGTATTGGGTGCACATTGCTGTGTGTGTGGATATGGGTGTGTACATTGTTGTGTGTGGGTATGATTGTGTATACTGCTTTGTGTGGGTATGGCTCCATACATTGTTGTGTGTGGTTATGGTTGTGTATATTGCTGTGTGTGTGTGGGTATAGGTGAGGATGTTGCTTTGTGAGGGTATGGGTGTGTATGTTGCTGTGTTTGTGGGTATGGGGTGTACATTGCTGTGTGTGGGTATGGCTGTGTACATTGTGTGTGTATGGTTGTTTAATTTGCTGTGTGAGTGGGTATGGGTGTGTGCATTGCTGTGTGTGTGGGTATGGGTGCCTATTTTGCTGTGTGGGTATGGCTGTATACATTGCTGTGTGTGGTTATGGCTGTGTACATTGTTGTGTGTGGGTATGGCTGTGTACATTGCTGTGTACATTGCTGTGTGTGGATATGGCTGTGTACATTGTTGTGTGTGGGTATGGGTGTGTACATTGCTGTGTGTGGGTATGGGGTGTACATGGCTGTGTGTGTGGACATGGGTGTGTACATTGTTGAGTATGGGTATGGGGTGTACATTCTTGTGTGTATGGGGTGTACATTCTTGTGTGTGTGGACATGGGTGTGTAAGTTGCTGTGTATGGGTATGACTATGTACATTGCTGTGTGCGGGCATGGGTGAGGATGTTATCGTATGTGAGTATGGGTGTGTACTTTGCTGTGTGTGTGGATGTGTACATTGCTGTGTGTGGGTATGGCTGTGTATGTTGCTGTGTGCGGGTATGTTTGTGTAATTTGCTGTGTGCGTGGGCATGGGTGTGGGTATTGCTGTGTCTGTTGGTATGGGTGTTTACATTGCTGTGTGTGGGTATGGGTGTGTACATTGTTGTGTGTGGGTATGGCTGTATACATTATTGTGTGTGAGTATAGGTGTGTCCATTGCTGTGTGTGGGTATGGGTGTATACATCACTGTGTGTGTGTGGGTATTGGTGTGTACATTGCTGTGTGTGTGGGTATGGTTGTGTATGTTGCTGTGTGTGGGTATGGGTGTGTACATTGCTGTGTGTAGGTATGGGTGTATAAATGCTTTGTGTGGCTATGGGTGTGTACATTGCTGTGTATGGGTATAGGTCTATACATGCTGTGTGTGGGTATGGGTGTGTAGATTGCTGTGTATGGGTATGTGAGTGTACAGTGCTGTGCATGGGTATAGGTGTGTACGTTGCTGTGTGTGGGTACAGGTGTGTACATGTGTGTGGGTGGCTGTGTATATCGCTGTGTGTGGGTATGGCTATGTGCATTCCTGTGCATGGATATGGGTGTGTACATGCGGTGTGTGGGTATGTGTGTGTACATGCTACGTGTGGGTATGAGTGTGTACATTGCTGTGTATGGGTATGGGGTGTACATTGCTGTGTGTGTGTGTATGTGTGTGTGTGTGTGTGTGTGTGTGTGTGTGTGTGTGTGTGTGTGTGTGTGTGTGTGTGTGGATATGGATGTGTATGTTGCTGTGTGTGTGGTTATGGCTGCATACATTGCTATGTTTGGGTATTGCTGTGTACATTGCTGTGTGTGGGGATGGCTACGTACATTCCTATGCATGGATATAGGTGTGTACATGCTATTTGTAGGTATGGGTGTGTACATTGCTGTGTATAGGTATGGGGTGCACATTGCTGTGTGTGGGTATGGGGTGCACGTTGCTGTGTGTGTGAATATGAGTGTGTATGTTGCTGTGTGTGGTTATGGCTGTGTATACTTCTCTGTGTGGGTATGGCTGTGTACATTGATGTGTGAGTATGGGTGTGTACATTGCTGTGGGCATGGCTGTGTACACTGTTATGTGTGGGTATAGGTGTTTACATTGCTGTTTTTGGGTATGGGTCTATACATGCTGTGTGTAGGTATGGGTGTGGCATTGCTGTGTATGGGTATGGGGTGTACATTGCTGTGTGTGTGGATATGGTTGTGTACATTGCTGTGTGTTGGTATGGTTGTGTATATTGCTTTGTGTGGGTATGACTGCATACATTGTTGGGTGTGGATATGGCTGTGTAAATTGCTGTGTGTATGGACATGGGTGTGTATATTGCTGTGTGTGCATATGGGATGTACATTCTTGTGTGTGTGGACATGGGAGTGTACTTTGCTGTGTATGGGTATGGGGTGTACATTCTTGTGTGTGTGGACATGGGTGAGTGGACATGGGTGTGTAAGTTGCTGAGCATGGGTATGACTATGTACATTGCTGTGTGTTGGTATGGGTGAGGATGTTACTGTGTGTGAGTATGGGTGTGTACTTTGCTGTGTGTGTGGGTGTGGATGTGTACATTGCTGTGTCTGGGTATGGCTGTGTATGTTGCTATGTGCGGGTATGTTTGTGTAATTTGCTGTGTGTGTGGGTATGGGTGTGGGTATTGCTGTGTCTGTGGGTATGGGTGTTTACATTGCTGTGTGCAGGTATGGGTGTGTATATTGCTGTGTGTGGGTATGGCTTTATGTATTGCTGTGTGTGGGTATGGGCGTGTACATTGCTGTGTGTGGGTATGGCTGTATACATTATTGTGTGTGAGTATAGGTGTGTACATTGCTGTGTGTGGGTATGGATGTATACATCACTGTGTGTGTGTGTGTGTGTGTGGGTATTGATGTGTACATTGCTATGTGTGGGAATGGGTGTGTACATTGCTGTGTGTTTGGGTATGGTTGTGTACATTGCTGTGTGTGTGAGTATGGTTGTGTATGTTTCCGTGTGTGGGTATGGGTGTGTACATTGCTGTGTGTGGGTATGGGTGTATAAATGCTTCGTGTGGCTATGAGTGTGTACATTGCTGTGTGTGGGTATAGGTCTATACATGCTGTGTGTGGGTATGGGTGAGTAGATTGCTGTGTATGGGTATGTGAGTGTATAATGCTGTGCATGGGTATAGATGTGTGCATTGCTGTGAGTGGGTATGGGTGTGTACATGTGTGTGGGTGGCTGTGTATATTGCTGTGTGTGGGTATGGTTATGTACATTCCTGTGCATGGATATGCATGTGTACATGCTGTGTGTGGGTATGGGTGTGTACATGCTGTGTGTGGGTATGAGTGTGTACATTACTGTGTATGGGTATGGGGTGTACATTGCTGTCTGTGTGTGGGGATAAGGATGTGTATGTTGCTGTGTGTGTAGTTATGGCTTTGTACATTGCTATGTGTGGGTATTGCTGTGTACATTGCTGTGTGTGGGGATGGATGCGTACATTCCTGTACATGGATATGGGTGTGTACATGCTGTTTGTGGGTATGGGTGTGTACATTGCTGTGTATGGGTATGGGGTGCACATTGCTGTGTGTGTGAAAATGAGTGTGTATGTTGCTGTGTGTTGCTATGGCTGTGTACACTGCTATGTGTGGGTATGGCTGTGTACATTACTGTGTGTGGGTATGGCTGTGTACATTGCTGTGCGTGGGTATGGGTGTGTACATGCTGTGTGTGGGTATGGCTGTGTACATTGCTGTGTGGGGTTTGGCTGTGTATCTTGCTGTGTGTGAGTATGGGTGTGTACATTGCTGTGAGTGGCCATGGCTGTGTACACTGTTATGTGCGGGTATAGGTGTTTACATTGCTGTTTGTGGGTATGGGTCTATACATGCTGTGTGTAGGTATGGGTGTATACATTGCTGTGTATGGGTATGGGGGTACATTGCTGTGTGCGTGGATATGGGTGTGTACATTGCTGTGTGTTAGTATGGTTGTGTATATTGCTTTGTTTGGGTATGACTGCATACATTGTTGTGTGTGGATATGGCTGTGTACATTGCTGTGTGGGTATGGGCTGTGTATATTGCTGTGTGTGTGGGTATGGGTGAGGATGTTGCTTTGTGTGGGTATGGGTGTGTATGTTGCTGTGTGCGGGCATGGGTCTGTACATTGCTGTGTGTGGGTATGGCCTTGTACATTGCCGTGTGTGAGTATGGTTGTTTAATTTGCTATGTGAGTGGATATGGTGTGTGTATTGCTGTGTGTGTGAGTATGGGTGTCTACTTTGCTGTGTGGGTATGGCTGTGTGCATTGCTGTGTGTGGGTATGATTGTGTACATTGTTGTGCATGGGTATAGGTGTGTACATTGCTGTGTGTGAGTATGGGTGTCTACATTGCTATGTGTGTGGGTATGCCTGTGTACATGGTTGTGTGTGTGGGTATGGGTGTGTATGTTGCCATGTGTGGATATGGGTGTGTACATTACTGTGTGTGGGTATGGCTGTGTACATGGTTGTGTGTGTGGGTATGGGTGTGTATGATGCAGTGTGTGGGTATGGGTGTGTACATTGCTGTACATTACACAGGAATGTACATGCCCCTGACAACATTCCCTCATACTACCTCAGTATAGCTGCAGATGCCATTGCCCTCCCTATCAGTATCCTCATCAATCGCTCTATCCAAGAAGGTTTAGTTCCCGAAACCTGGAAAAAAGCTTACATCATCCCTCTACACAAAGGAGGAAATAATACTAACATCTCCAACTTCCGTCCCATAGCCATCCTCTCACCCATTTCTAAAGTCCTAGAGAAATGTATCCACCTTCAACTCCTTCCCCATCTCTTGGACAATAATCTATTAACCCCTACCCAACACGGATTCAGACCCCATCATAGTACTATGACAGCCCTCCTATCCTTCCTTGAAACTGTGAATAAAGCTAGAGATTCTGGACTCACTGTATCTACCATTCTACTCGATCTCTCTAAGGCCTTTGATACTATCTCCCATAACCTACTTCTTACTAAACTATCTAATCTAAACCTTTCTCTCTCTTCACTCAACTGGTTTAACAGCTATCTCTCCAATAGACAACAAGCAGTCAAGTGGAAAAAAGCTACTTCCTCCTTCCTGAATACCCCAACAGGTGTCCCACAAGGTTCCATTCTGGGCCCCCTTCTCTTTAATATTTTCATTAATGACTTCTTCCACGCTACCCTCAGGTTAACATTATTCAATATGCAGATGATTCCACAATCATCTGCGCTGCCTCATCCATCCCATCTCTTTTAAAGCTAACCCAGAATGCCTTCTCCACCACTGAAAAGTGGATGAAAGACAACCATCTAGCTCTTAATGCTGCTAAAACCAAACTTATGATATTTACTCCTTCAAAAACTACTAAAACTGATAATAAATCATTCTCCATCTCCAGCCAAAATAACATCCCCCTTGAGCTTGTATCAGAAACCAAACTATTAGGAGTCCAAATTGATGACAAGCTTAAATTCAATTCCCATCTTCTACAAAACATAAAGAAAACCCACCAAAAACTTGGCATGCTCTACCGTCATAACCGATTCCACAGCCCAGCTACTAAGATTACTCTCGCTACTACATTTCTCCTACACTCCCTTCTCTATGGGGCACCCCTTCTTACTAATCTACAATCTTCCCTCAAAACCAAACTAACCTCTTGCTACAATAAAATTGCCAAATTCGCCACTTGTAACAAATCATCAACCCACCACTGTGAACCACTCCACAAACTGAACTGGTTAGAACTACCAAACTACCTCTCCTACACCCAACTCACCTATGCTCACAAACTGATCTTCCAACCTTCCCTCTGCCCCGCACTCTCTTCTACCTTTATAATGCACTACACTCAATGACATCTAAGATCAAACAATCAAAACCTCATAGAAATTTACAAACCCCTCCACCCTCCTGGACAAAATCTCCTGTCCTTCTCACTAGCACGCTTATGGAACTCCCTTCCTCCCTCCATTCGTACCATTACAAGCCTCCCATCCTTTAAAAAGTCACTCCACTCCCACCTAACCTCCACATGGGAGTACTCCTGCTCTCACCCCCCTTAACCTACTCTTTACTCTACTATTCTTTCTCTTCTTTCACTCTAATTCCCAGGTAGCAATTTTCATGGGCTACCGGTATACTGCTCTCTCCCCTCAGAACCTACTCTTTACACTACTACTTCTTCTCTTCATCACTCAAAATTCCAGGTAGCTTTATTCTTTGACTACCTGCATACTAGCTAACTCTCCTCAAAAAAAAAAAAAAAAAAAAAAAAAAAAAATTATAAATATTTTGTTGTTTGTATACCTTGTGTTTTTAGCCCTCTACATGTTTAATTACATAATCTGTACAATGTTTAACCTCATGTAATGCATATGTATATCTTCATCTTCATGTAATCTTATGTGGAGCTTTTCTCCCCAGGACTCCATTGAAAACGGGTTCTTCGGGTCCAATGGACTATCCTGGTTAAACAAATGCAAATAAATAAATAAATAAATAAATAAATAAATAAAATGTGGGTATGGCTGTGTACATTACTGTGTGTGGATATGGGTGCATACATGCTGTGTGTGAGTATGGGTATGTACATTGCTGGGTGTGGGTATGAGTCTGTACATTGCTTTGTGTGGGTGCCAGTGTGTATATTGCTTTATGTCAGTATGGATGTGTCCACTGGATTTAACCACACACTCAGCCACTTGTCTAGCAGTGTTATTGTCCCTTGTATTCAGAAAGATCCCGGTGCTCACATAAATTGTCTGTCACAGATAGTTTAATGCACATGATAAGGAGAAAATGCAGTTCAGAGACAACTATGGTTGCAATGAGAAATACGTCATTATTGTCTCATTAACATATCTTCGAATCATACTGTAGCTATCAGTAGTGCTGTTGGGCCTGAAGGTGATAGTGTTTTTCCTGGTGGCCCATGCATTGAGGCATCTCCCCATAGTCACTCACACATTTTCACAGACACGCACATCAACAAACAATCATCCAACCTCCCCACAGGTGATCCCAGGCACACTCACCCATTCACCCACATGCATACTCCAATGCGAACACACACACACACACACACACACACACACACACACACACACACACACACACACACACACACACACATTCATCCAGTTCATGTATGTTCTTACACTCTCCCCATGTCTTTGCTGAGCTTACCTGCATCATGACTGTTTTCATAACAATGACTAGGTGGTTGCTGTGTTTTTTTACAATGTTTACTTTTTCCTCCAACAGTGGAAGTTTATGCAACTGAGTGATTCTCTGAATTGTGCAACAGCATAAAGTGGGAGCTGCTGAAATTTCTGTGAAAGAACACATGGCTAATTAGCATTATCCACTCCCCGGATAGCCAGAATAAGATGTAGCTCTACTAGCGGTACCACCCTTCGGTACATGCAGAGGCTTCCACTAGCTATAAACCTCCGCAGTACAACAGTCTAAGAGCTAGTAATCTTTATCATGAGTGGAAACATGCATGTACTGACCTCCTGCTCACTGTAAACCTTTCTGAATCTGTTATTATCTAGAATAATGTGTTGCATGAGTATGCATATATAACATGTCCTAATTTTAGTACCTTTACTTACCAGACTATGCCTGTTATTGTATCTTCTATATTAATTTACATTTATGTTTGTATTATCATTGTGGAAATGTTTGGAACCTTATGTGTTTGTTTGTTTTGAACTTATTGTAATTATTGCATTTTTATTTACTGCTATGTAGTCCGTTATGTGTGGAGCTTTTCTTCCCGGGCCTCCACTGAAAATGGGCTCTGCTCAGTTGGACTTTCCCAGTAAACAAATGTAAAATAAAATAACATAAAATAAAATAAATGTTATTAGAGATAATAATGTGTAATAACATGCTGTATAAGCATAAATATATAACATGTTATTTCATATAACGTGTAATAATGTGTTGTATGTGCATGTATATATAACATGTTATTACAGATAATAATGTGTAATAACATGTTGTATAACCATGCCTAGATAACACGTTATTTCAGATAACGTATAATGTGTTATATATGCATGTTTATGAAGATGTTATTACAGAAAATAGCATGTAATGAAACATTATATGAGCATGCATATGGCATGCCTGCGTGTCTGTAGCACCACTGTGTTTTGCTGCAGCCATTTTCCTAGCACTGTCCAGTAAACATGCGTGTTATGAAGTGACCAGCTGTAGTGGTAGCGGCAGATAAAGAACAACTCTGTTCTGTACTTCTAAAAAATAAGAAATGTTATTTCTTGTATCCTGATAAAGTGTAATTGAGCTAAACAACTTTCTGTATATTTTAGGCAAGGTTTTGGGAAAAGCTCATGGCTAACATATGTTTTGGAAACATTAGAAAGAATACATACAGATATTTTTAAGACAGTGCATAACAACAGCAAACAGGCCAGTCTCCTGTCCAAACCTTGCTTAAAAACACTTTAAACTATGCTGAAAACAGACCTTGAGACTGGGATTCATTATGACTGTTAGCACCACTGTGTAGCACAAATTATCATGGATAATAGTCATACACATATAGTGTGAATGAGTCTAAGACCCCATTTGAAGGTCACACAGTGGTCAAAATATGCAGTGCGGGCTAATGCATTCATAACAACATGTCAACAGGGCAGCTCCATGCAAATGAGTCACAGAGAGTATGCAAAAGAAGGAAGCCAAAATGGTAGATCAGTTCAGAAATGTATAAAATGGGTATGGTGCACAGTGGCACATACCCATGTTGAATGCTGTGGCTCTTGGTGTACAACAAGGGAGATGGTAGGAACAACAGCAGCAGTAGCGCAGCAGCAACTTTTGTCAGAGCAAGTACCACGAGTGTACACAGCAGTCACAGTACCACTGGTGGAGTATCAGTCACAACATGACTTGCCACCAGCCCCTACACCACCACACTAACCACCAATGTTGTACATGGCAGTCACAGTACCACTGGTGGAGGAGCAGTCACAGCCTGACTTGCCACCAGCCCCCACACCCTCACACCAACCACCAATGTTGTACACAGCAGTCACAGTACCACTGGTGGAGTATCAGTCACAACATGACTTGCCACCAGCCCGTACACCCCCACACTAACCAGCAATATTGTACATGGCAGTCACAGTACCACTGGTGGAGGAGCAGTCACAGCCTAACTTGTCACCAGCCCCGACACCAACAGATTATGGACTGCTTCTGACTGGCTAGGGATATTGCAAGGGTCGTAATTAAACTGTGTTGTCCAGAGGCTGAATCAATGGGGATAAGTGGTGTGCCTGTTCCTGTGGATACAATGGTATGAGTTGCCTTAGCCATCTTAGCTACATTGACCTTCCAACAACCTATAGGGGACACCTTAGTGATCTTGTAGGTGTTAACCATTGAAATCCTAAACCAGTTCCTCAATATTATGGTATAACATGTAGAAGAGCATATCTGGTTCCCTGGGACAGACGAGAAAAGTACCATCACCATGCAGGCCTTTTATGTCATAAGTAATTTCCTGTGTCCCCAGGAGCCATAAATTGCCATTGTTTTGCCATCAAGTCTCCACTTTGCCCAAAGGATCTGCAATATGTCAAGAGGGTGGGCTTCCAGTTCCTGAACTGCCAAGTAGTCTGTCACAGCATTATATTTAAGGTGTCCATCCACCACCTAGACAGTTCATATGATTCACACATTTGGCATGTCTGACATATATCAATGTTTCCTGAGAAGGGATATCCCAAAGGATCACCTAGCTGATAAGCAAACACATATGCCAGATACACAGAGCATATATATATATATATATATATATATATATATATATATATATATATATATATATATATATATATATATATATACACACATATATATATGTAAAATAGATACACTGATACCATGTATGCAGAGAGCAGGCCCATATTATAAGTTATGTGTTGCAGGGGATATCAGATACTCTGCACAGCATTACATGATAACCCAGATCTGAAGCTCCCAGACGATGCTGGAAATGGTGTATTACACAGCTCATGTAGTGCATATTCATGCAACTGAATGGATGTTTCTGGTGTCTAAACACACCAAAACGGGCACTGCAATACAATCTGGACACCTGCACAAAAATATTTACTGCATGTGCCACTCATAGCAGCAGCAGAAGGACAGGGTGGAGAGTCAGGAGAGGAACCTGAAACAGCTAATGCTATACAGCATTTCTTTTTATTATTATCACAGTCATGAGATTGCACTCCAAGACAGATTTGGTGTGGTCATTTCATTAACCTATTTCTGGTTATTCTCAGCTTAAACATTTAGTATCTCATTGAACATGATACATGAAAAGACAAACAACTAATCAATTATTACAGAATGGGGACAGAGTTAAAGAAAGTCTCATCAGCCTTTGGAGGTAAGGAACAGAGTATTTGTACAGAATGATGATCCCATATCTCCATGCCCTCTAGCAAATCCACAGAGCCTCCACAGATAATGTTTGTCATATAGAATCTGCCTAATCTTTCTTAAAGGAAAGAAACATAAACTCTCAGCAGACACATGCATGAAGTATTAACCTCACCATTGCTAAGGCCTTACAGGATTTGTCCATTTCTTAAACAGAGTTCCTCCTTTTTATATATCTTAAAGACTTCTCAGCAAAAAGCTAAGTAAACCTAAGATATTAGAATCACAGTGGGAATGTAGCACTGTGTTTGTAACACTTTAAGGGTGGTTTAGTTAACTTTTTGTGATTTATGCCATGCTTATTATGTTGGGAAAACAGAATGTTTTATAAAAGAGGATCTATGAACACCTGTGCGATGTTAGGACACTCATTTGCAGTAATGCTCTTTACAAACATAAGCTGCTATGTACTAATAACAAAAAGTTCTGTTTTTCTGTTCTCAAGAAGGTTGTAAACAATCCTAGGGGTAGGCCTTGGGAACTCAGGCTTGAGTACAGGGAGCTGTGACAAACAACAGAAGCCACACAATCTACTGCTAATGGCCTACTTCATCCTCACTCTCCCCTCCCCTATTGTCAGAAAGGAATACAAGGGCTTCAAATGACTAATCATCATGACCTTCAACCTCTTTTTCCCATTTTCTACACGGGGTTGTGATGTCACATCAACCGATGCCATGTCTTTCAATTCAGTGCCACCCTCCTACCTTCTTCAACAGTCATGACTGATTGTCATAGGTCTTTTCTCATACAATACATCCATTTCTTTACTGGAAGCCCTCATTTCCTCTTGCATTTTCCTGTCTGCCCCAAATCTTCTTCACCAGATTGTCTTCAGCTTTTATGCATGTGTCCAAATCACTACAATCTATTCTCATTAACCTTTTCTGCAAATGGAGCTACTTTGGCTTCAGCTTTGATGGTCGTATTTCTTTGTCTGTCTCAAAATGTGCATCCTACCACCTGTCTCACGCATTTCATCTATAGCATCTATAACTTCCTCCATTGTTCTGCCTTTACTGCTCTGGTTTCTGTACCATACTATAGTACTGGTCACACCATTGTTTTGTACACTTTACTTTTCAGCTTCTTTGGCATTCTTCTGTCATATACTACCACTGTTGCTCTTTGCCAGTTGGCTGTAGCCCCTCTGATTCTAGCTTTGACCTCCTCATTCAGATCTCCTTCTTCTAAACCACCTGTCCTCCTCAACCACCCCTCCTAGATATGTGAAGCTGTTAGGCTACCCCACTATTTGTAATTCAGGTTCAGTTTTCAGCATCCTCTAATTTCTTACATTTGCTGCCATTACAGCTGTATTATCTGTACTCAGTTTCATCCCATGTACATTCAGTTTTGTATTCCATTTCCCTATCCTTTGCTGAAGTTCTTGCTCAGAGTCTGCCTGTAATGCCACATCATCTGCATACAGCAGTTTTGTTCATTTGTCCCCTCCGACCTGTTTGCTAATGCAGTCCATCATGAGTATGAACAGCAATGGCCTCTGAGCTGAACTCTGGTGCACACCTGCTCCCACTCGGCACCCCTCTGTGAACACTGTTTGTACTTCAGTCATTGGGTCTTTGCACATAGCTGTCACTAATTCTACCAATGTTTCTGGGACTTTGTACCATCACAAGAATGCTTACATCAGCTTTTTGGGACCTTGTCATATGCTTTCTCCAAGACTATGAATACCCACTTGGACACTTTTTCATCTCTAGTTGCTTCTTAACTATCTTTCTCACTGCAAACATCGGTTCAGTTATGCTGCATGCTCATCTGAATCCAAATCGCTCATCTTCCATTTTACTTCCTACCACTCTGCCATTTTTTAATCAATCACTCTCTCTAGAACATTCATTCAGTGTGACAGGAGTTTGAAACCTCTATACCACTTACAGTTATGACTGCCCTCTGTGTTCTTGCACACTGGCACTATAATGCTTGTTTTCCAGTCATCTGGGATATGCCTTTCTCTCCATACTGCTATGAGCACCCACTGGATCCATTTCTCTCCTATCTCACTCAGCATTTGATCATATTTGCTGTGACATCATCTGAGCCTGCTATCTCCCCAACTTAATTTTCATTAATGCAGTCTTACTTCTAGGGCTTGCACTTATTTCACTGTAGCTGTGTCTGGGGCAGTACAGCTTCAGTAGGATTTTCTTCATTCAGAATCTGCTGGAAGTGCTCCTTCCATCTGCCTTTGATGTCCTGTGGGCTGGTGAGCAGGGTGTTGCTGGCATTCCTAATGAAGGGCGTCTGATGACTATCATCTTTACATTTCTGTCTTCACCTTCTTTGTGCCATTTGCTGTGTCACTTTCTAGAAGCTTCTTGAGTGACTCTGATGCCTCATTCTTTGACATTGCAAGTGCTCTCCTAATCTCTTTGTTAACCAATCAGTATTACTTCTTAGCCTGGTCCATATTTTCTAGCTCCCTCCTTTCTTTTGATGACCTACAACTTCTGCATTCTGCCACCAGCTTTCTTTATGTACCTTATTTCCATACCTGGCGTGGCTGCATACCTGTTCTATACTCTTCACACATACTGTTTTGAGATGCTACAATTCTTTTTCAACTCCACCTTTTTCCTCTTCTTCCTGAGTTGATAGTGCCCTGGGCATTTCCTTGAACTCTTGTGTTTTCTCTCCAGTCAGCTTCCAGGAATTCAGACTATTTTTTTGTTGACCTTAAAGCATTTTCTGTCCACTCCTGCAGCTGATTGTAACAACCAGTGGTTTCTGCTGTGGGATGACTGTTTCAATGGGGTTGATGTTTCAAACACTGATTCTACCCCTGTGTTTTTTCTTTACTAGGAAGAAGTCTATCTGAGTTGCATGTTGGCCACTCTTGTATGTCATATTTTGATTCTGTCTCTTCCTGAACCATGTGCTGGCCACTGCCAAGCCATTTACAAGACAGAAGTTTAGAATGGCCCTCCTTTATTTCTGTTGTGTCACTCGTGGACTCAGGCAGTCCTCATATCGTGTTCTGTCTGTCTCAATATGTGCATTCAGGTACCCTATTATGAACATTAAATCATGTTGTTTTGCTTTATCTAGTAGGTCCTGCAACTTCAAATGACCCATCTTCATGTAAAAGGCATACTTTTTTTGGGGTGGTGGGGGTAATGTGTTGTTAAGGCCAGCCAGAATTGTGAATCAGAAACATCTTATGGGACATTTTACAGCGGTGATGGTTAGGGTTGGGGAGGATCAAAAGGGCCATGCATACACACACAAAGAAAAAATTAAAATAAGGTATCACATTTTACTTATGGCATAGATGGCTGAATATTAAACACTGTAGGGGTGTTAGCAATTATTTAGGAGAGTATATCAGAGGTACGTACTCGTACGTCTCTCATTATTTTTTCTTGGCTAATTTCCACATGATGTTTCAGTTTTTTCCACCATTGCAAACACTATTTTTTTTTTTAATTTTTAGTTTCTTTAGTCTATGCATATCATATAGCAGAAACTTGAGTCATGCAACTGATTTGTGAACTAACCGAGTGTTTCAAAAGTCTACTTCACTAAAATGGTGAACCCCACTGCTTACATAATCAGATTTTGGGTCGACTGTGTTTTAACATAATGAGAAGCTCCCCCTGCAGGGACCTCTTTCAGATAATTCGTTTTTTACACGTTGATGGTAAACTGATACTGAGAAGTTCATAACTAGCTGAATTATTTATCTATTTATTCATTAGGCAAAAGAGACGCATTTTTATCTTTTTTCTCATGTTTTCATTTTCCGTATGAAAAATGTTTATCTTATTTTACCACTGAAAGTTTGACTAATGCATTTCTGTTTGCAACATAGAAAGTTCAAAAGCACATTTTACAGATGGATGAGTTAACAAAGTCATTACGTGCTTCCAAAAGGGAGCTAAGAAAATGCTCAGAAGGTTGAATAGGAGAGGATTATGTAAGGGAAACGGATGGTATTTGATGTGCTCCTTCTAAAAGAAAGGAAGTGATTATATGATTTATTATATGACATAATACAGGCATACAAGAGACTGAGAGAGGGGACTAGAATTCAATTAATGTCCTTTAGAAGAAGAGATGAGTAAAGCAGGAGACATGTGTATGGGAACTTGAGAACAGAATTAAGAGATGTTTTTAGTTGAGAGCGTAGTGAGTGAAAGGAACAAGCTGCATGGAGAATGAATAATACATTAACATTAGCATGAGATCGGGGATAGAGGGAGTGCTTCTCCTTAAAGTCTACAGATTGTGATGTGTCTTTTAATGTTAACACGTGGGCATCTTTCTTAATAGTTTCCATCATATTGTCATAAAACGCACTCCAGAAGAACACAAAAAAGGATGTCAGTGTTATATTGTACAAATACTTCAAATTTTCTTTTACTATTTTCTTTTGTTTTTGTTCTTTGTGAACATTGTTTTGTGTAAATGGAAAGCTATTCTAAAGGCTACTCTCCTTTCTTAACACAAACACATCTTGGTGCAAGAAAAATCATGCGATCTAGGTTGCTGAACATTTATTGCAGTCTTTTTAAGTAAATTTGGCAGAGTAAGTTATTCTATAATTTACGCACTTAACATTTGTTTACCGGGAAGTTCCGACTTGGAACACGCCATCTTTTAGCGGAGGCCCGAGGAAAAACGCTACATAAGCATGTCATTTTTAACGTGGAAAGAAATCCACACAAACGCAGGCAGGACATGCAGACTTTAACAGAATGCACCCCAGCTGAGAATCGAACCTGAGAACCTATTGCTGTAAAATGACAACGCAAACCGATGCATCACTGCGCCGGCTGCTAAGTTTAGTTGCCACACGTGCATTTTCTGAATGAAGTAGAGAGTTTTATAGGTACTAAGACTAAGAGACAGTGAACTGTTTTTGCTACACATTTCCTCACTGTGGGTAGACAGCAGTGTCAAACCATTTCACACAATAGTAAACAGCTGAGTCACTTATTTCTGCGTCTCTGACACTGAACTGATATTCGTTCCCTGCACTGTTTATAGTTGCTGAGAAGCGTGCTGCTGAATATCCAGGACCATATTTTGGTGAAGTGTAAGTGTGGTGATGATACAGAATCAAACCCGGAGCTTCCCCTGGTACTTGCTTTAACCAGACTGTAGCATGGTTATTCTTTACCCCAACATTACAGGTGAGAGTAACTAGATGCCCAGAATTTACAGATACGACAGAAGGTTTCAGCAGTACAGTTTGACAATAGGTACCTGAAATAAAACACATATATAGTACACAGATTACTTATATGATGCATTTTAAATAGCATTTTATTTAAAAAAAATCAAGTTAAGAGCTGCCCACGCACATTTTATCCATAGTATTAAAAGGCAATGAAAGCATATTTGTCTCATGTCTGAAGGCAAAGATCTTCACAGACACACAAGGGACAACAGTGTAATGCTGCACAGGTTCTTGGTTTGAGCCTTTTAAACGTTGTGGATTAATACATGCAAATTATATCTGACGTAGAGGTGGAGAGGGAAGGGTGACTTACTTCTGCTTCATTTTGCTGAAATGTAAGGCAGCTGTAGTGAGTATAATTGCTAAGCCTTGCTGCATGCTCTATGGACTAAGTTAACTTTTGGGGTGTGATGTGGTTCAGATGGCTGTCTGACATGACTGTCCTGAAATCTCCCATTGGGATGCTTTACTTGTAATTAGAATCACATGTGATATAAGGTGTTACTGAGTTTGTACAGAATAGTAAGGAGCTACAAAACAGAAACAAACTTAGAGATGTACAGACCAAGTTTCATTCCTCAGTCGTTTGGTAGGTATTCATAATGACTAGGGCACTGGGGAACTTCCTCTACTCTTTTTGTTTTTCAGTAAGTGCCATGGAACCTTTTGCATCCACCCTCAACCCATGCAGATCGGACCTTAATTTAACATCTCAATCAATAGACAGCATACCCCTTATGGTGCACTGTCAGTACAGGAAATTAATTTAAGTACCTGAAGGAGAATAGAACTAACAACCTTCTGATCTTCCAGCACCAAAAGCAGGTATGCTACCTGTTGTACCACTGACCCTGACAAGGGCTTGAAGCCTTAATCTTCTGATAAATTACTTTGGATTACATTCAGTTAGTAATGTCAGTCAAAATAAACGAAAAAACAAACTTCAATGAAAAAAACTTATATATATATATATATATATATATATATATATATATATATATATATATATATATATATATAAAGGTAGATAGATATTTAGATGTATTTACACACCTTATATTGATGTTTTTTTATATAAATTTACACACTAATAATCTGTTTTTAAAGTGTTTGTAGCATTTAGGTTGTTGTTGCTTTAAACACTAATTTATGGATGATGTCATCTCAAGGGTTTATTTAAATTCCTTAATTTGTGATTTATGTTGTCTGAAGGTTGCATATTTTTGCGTCCGAAAGCGCTTACAACAATAAATTTTAATTTCTGGTTTACTCAAGGTTTGTTTTTTTCATTGAAGTAATGTCAGTCATCAAGGTTTCATAGTTATTGTTCCGAACATGCATGTTGATGGAACAACTGTTGTGTTAACTTTCTAAGTGATTTAGAGACGTTTGGCCTGTAGGGGGTTCTGAGCTGTTAATGAACTGCTTCCTTTAGTCAAAGGTACAGGGTTTGAATCCTTCCATGTCCATTTGCCATATGTGTGATTTTGATAGTGCTTCTGGGTCACCCCAGAAAAGGAATGCTTTGTCCAGTGAGTTTATTTGGTTAACAAATAGATAAAAGTAAATGATGATTAAAATTTGTCCCATCATTATTTTTTGCTTTGCCCAGAATTCTTGTTCAAAGAAGTTGAGAGGTATTTTATTTGTTCCTTATAAAATTTCTGTCTGTATGACAAATTGTTTTGGATTGCAGTCATTAAACAATAATAGAAAGGAGTTTCAGATGTTTCCTGCAGAAAATGCTCACTAATGCAAAGCTTTTTTATTCTAGCAACTTTCTAACGTTGACATTTAAAATCGATTCCTGATATTTGAGTTTTTTCCTCTGATTATTGAGATAAAAAATTGAAAGTGCAGAATAGGGCTGCAGTGGGTTCAACTGTATGGTTCTCTCAGCACAGAAAGGAGTTACATTTCTGAATCATTTTTTAAGAGTGTGTTACTTCACTTGATCTCAAGCAGATATCTGAGGAGTTCAGTCATACAATTTGCTGTGAGTGTGTGTGTGTGTGTGTGTGTGTGTGTGTGTGTGTGTGTGTGTGTGTGTGTGTGTGTGTGTGTGTGTGTGTGTGTGTGTGTGTGTAAATACTTAGTTCCTGCAAACCACAGTAGTTATACTGTAAAGGAATGATTTGATTGCAGTAAACAGGAGCATCATTATATAAACTATGTTCTTTGGGTACAATCCTTGGTATCTTTGTTTTATTGAGTGTCTTTATTAATAGTCCGTAAATAAACTGGATGGCACGAAGTCTACAAGTTTAATATTAAATAAGTACATTTTTATTTTAGCTTGTTTTTTACAGAGGTGTGAAATGCACTGTGTAGGGTCACAACAATCTGTCTGGTAGTTAGTACAGATGAGTACGGCTGTGAGCTGCTAATGAGCTGTTTCAGTAGTGCAAGGTTTGAGTCCCTCAGTCTTAATTTGTTGACTGTATGAGTCTGATCAATTCACTTCATGAGACAATGCTCCTAGACTGCCTTTGAAAAAGGATACTTGCATCCAGTGGGTTTTTCCAAGCTGTTAGCAAATTCATTGCGTGCTTGCCTTGTCAATTTCTTCACCCTTCACATAGCTGCTAATTAATGCTTCACTATGTGCTGTTTGATTATTGCTCCCATCACGTACTTTGCAGTTCAGTGGGTTGCTAGATGCATTTTCAATAAATGTGAGTTTCAAGGGAAGAGGAGTTTACTGATGTTCAGATTGTGTCCTTTCAATGTGAGACTGTTTTGTTTTGGTTGATAAATATCTTGTCAGTGTTTTTGCTGTGAAATTCAAAACAACAGTTTTAAATTACATCCAAATCTTTGTGATCATTGTAAAGGTAAAAAAAACAGGGTGCACACTGATAGTGTTGAACAGTTTTTTATGGTAATTGGGGAGAGAGAGAGAGAGGGGGAGAGAGACAAGTAAAGAAATATTGGTATGGCTATAGGGGAGGCCTTGTCCATTACCCTGCCTAGGGCCTCATCTGACCATGATCCGGCTCTGATTATGGGTTCACTTACAGGGAAGGTTTGCTGGACAATGCAAATACTGACTATGGTAAGTTAAATTTGAATATCTACTCATATAAATGAACTGTTTTTGATTGTAACTAAGGGCTTATTATCATCTATGTATTTATTAATTCATCACCTTGGTGGGTGAGATTAGTCAGAACAAATCCATTCTAGTCAGTCATTAACTAGTCTCTGTATCCAGTTTTACTTAAGAACCCCTAGCCATTTTATATATTTAGCCAAATATCTTAATCATCAAAGACAAAGCGCGCAGAAAACCTGGAAAAAGGTTGTGGCTTCAACTGATAAAACAAAGTTACGCAACAGGGATGATACAAAATATTGTGTAGAAAGGATGCTGTGAGAGTTGGCAATGTTGGATGTCTGATCTGAAACATAGCAGCTTAAATTTGGTACAAGTAAATAATAGTAATAATAATAATAATAATAATAATAATAATAATGATAATAATAATAATAATAATAACAATAATAATAATGATATTAATAATAACAATAATAATAATAAGAATAATAACAATAATAATAATAATAATAATAACAATAATGATAATAAGAATAATAACAATAATAATAATAATAATAATAATAATAATAACAATAATAATAATAACAATAATAATAATAATAATAACCTTAGTCAGGGAAATAAAATCCAGAAAATGACTTTGCATTTGGGGAAGACATAGCACTGTTAACCAAAGCAGAGAGTGGGCCATGAGTAGACCTACCTTAAGTTAAGGTGAAACACACAGAGTGAAATAAATATCAGGGAAGGCTGGTGGGGGAAGTGTTAGCCACCTTTTCGTAGGCAGTTGGTATAACATCGTTATAAAGTATTGCATGTGGCTCTGGAGAAGTCCTTAGCATATTAACATTAGTGGCAGTTCAGAGGAGGATAACAACAATAAGACATGGTACGCATTCACAGGGTGAAGCTGGGTCAGATTAAATTAAAGATAGAGATACATGAGAACTAACTATACAGTCTGGGTATACAAGGCTGGCAGCTCAGACAATATACATGAGCAATTATTTCACACAAAGGATGGTAAACATTTGGGACAGTTTTTTTGAGGAAGTAAGGGGGCCAGAAATGAATGAGTGCATGCGACTGTCATACAGTTAGTTACTAAATAACTAGATGTGCCATGCAGCCCTTACCATCAACAAAATCTATGTTACTCTGTAGCTTTAAAATTCTAGAATTAAGGGGGAAAAGCACAGATTCCTGTCTACAGTGGTGTAACATTTAATAGCAAAGCCATGATACCAAACGTGATGATGTTACGACAGCTAAGTGACCTTGTTCATACTGTGACAGTAGTCCTCATGGGCTCCTTTTGTAATATGCTAATCCAAACACAACTGACACATTTTCCTTCTTATGCCAACTGTCTTACACCGCTTTGCGATGGTGCACTACTTTCTAGCATTACTGTCTGTGCTGCATTAACATACCATTACCACTAGGTGTCAGTATAGATGCTAGACAAACATTTATTCCTTGCCAGGAAAAAGTGAGATGTTTCTTCTGAGTCAGTGTTCTTTAGACATTGAAATCTCCCAGTGACATAATGCCACCCTAAAATGTGAGATACTATTTTGTAGACTAACAAAATGGGGAATTAATTTATGATATACAGAGAAAAAAATGACTTCTAGATGTTACATATTTTATCTGCTATTATTCGTTTAGGATTTCTATGTAACTGAGAACCAATTTTTATGAAATACAGTAAAACACAGTGTCACCTTTTAGAGTCTGAGTCATTGGCACTGCCCTGAAAGGGCTGGTATAGAGAGGTGGGGCCCTACATCTCTGGTATACCCCTGACTAATGGAGTTATTGCTTTTGGATTGTGTCCCTTCATTCTAACAGGCAGTAGCATGCTTTCAGTGTGAGTAGCCATCCCCATAATGCACTTTATATACCACATTAACTGAGGGAACAAGCTAGGTTGTTAGTCCTGCAATCTGTTCTACAGGACCAAAAGAACAATACCACCGAGCCTACCCTCTCATGAGAAGGAGAATTTATGTGAAGACACTCAATGCTATCCTAGTCAGCTTACCCAACTGCTTTTTTGAACCTAGCTCTCCGGTGTAAGTTGTCAGTGGACAGACATCTTGTTTTGCAAAAATGAGCTGGCTGCTATTACTTGCATATAAGCATTGTTACCTTACAAGTTGGCTGCTATTACATGAATATAAACATTGTTGCCATAAAATTTAGCTGCTACTACATGCATATAAACATTGTTGCCATACTTAGTATTCACAGCTGCAATACAACAGAATTAAATTATTTGTAATGGCATTCGAGTTTTAATGACACAGTTCATCTTCATAAAGTAGTTTACATAACTGGTTAAATGTTGATGCTTTTAGAGAAAGCATTCTAGTTTATGAAATATTTTGCACACAATGCCAGTTTATTCAAGGGCCACTCGTGAGTAAAACAAAGACAACCCATTCTGCTGACATATTTTACAGCGACACCAGAACCTGAAAGTTGAAGGTTCGTGTTCCATGTAGGGTCTGAAGCCCTACATAAAACCTTGGAGTCTAACTGCACCATAAGGGATGCTCTACTGACTGAATGTGCTATTCTTTGGATGAGTCTTTAAATGGCAGTCACTTCTAGTAATCTCTGAGCTGGTGCTGTCATGTTGGGTATCCAGGTGGTTGTAAAACAATCCAAAGTATTACTTGAAAAGCAAGAAAAATAGAGGGAACATTCGTGTGTGTGTGTGTGTGTGTGTGTGTGTGTGTGTGTGTGTGTGTGTGTGTGTGTGTGTGTGTGTGTGTGTGTGTGTGTGTGTGTGTGTGGGTATGGGTGTGTACATTGCTGTGTCTGGGTATGGATGTGTAGATTGCTGTGAGTGTGTGGAGATGTGTGTGTACATTGCTGTGTGTGTGGGTATGTGTCTGGGTATAGTTGTGTACATTGCTGTGTGTGGGCATGGGTATGTACATTGCTGTGTATGGGCATGGATGTATACATTGATGTGTGTACATTGCTGTATGTGGGTATGGATGTGTGCATTATTGTGTGTTGGTATGGGTGTATACATTGCTATGTGTGGGTATGGGTGTGTGCATTGCTGTGTGTGTGGGGATGGTGTGCACATGCTGTGTGTGGGAATGGGTGTGTACATTGCTGTGTGTGAATATGGGTGTCTACATTTCTGTTTGTGGATATGGGTGTGTACATTGCTGTGTGTGCGGGGATGGAGTTGCACATCCTGTGTGTGGTTATGGGTGTGTACATTGCTGTGTATAGGTATGGTTGTGTACTTTATTGTGTGGGGGGGCATGGGTGTGTACATTGCTGCGTGTGGATATAGGTGTGTACATTGCTGTGTGAGTGGGTATGGGTGTGTATGTTGCTGCATGTGAGCATGGGTGTGTACACTACTGTGTGTAGCTATGGCTGTGTACATTGCTGTGTCTGGGTATGGCTGTGTACATTGTTATGTGTGGGCATGGGTGTGTACATTGCTGTGTTGGGTGTTGGGTGTATGCATGCTGTGTGTGACTATGGGTTTGTACCTTGCTGTGTGTGGGTATGCTGTGTGTGGGTATGGGTGTGTACGTGCTGTGTGTGGGTATGGCTGTGTACATTGCTGTGTGGAGGTTTGGCTGTGTATAGTGCTGTGTGTGAGTATGGGTCTATACATTGCTGTGGGTGGGCATGTCTGTGTATACTGTTATGTGCAGGTACGGGTGTTTACATTGCTGTTTGTGGGTATGGGTCTATACATGTATGTGAGTATGGGTGTGTACATTGCTGTGTATGGGTATGGGGTGCACATTGCTGTGTGTGTGAATATGGGTGTGTACATTGCTGTGTGTGGGTATGATTGTGTATATTGCTTTGTGTGGGTATGGCTCTGTACATTGTTGTGTGTGGTTATGGGTGTGTATATTGCTGTGTGTGTGGGTATAGGTGAGGATGTTGCTTTGTGAGGGTATGGGTGTGTATGTTGCTGTGTTTGTGGGTATGGGGTGTACATTGCTGTGTATGGGTATGGCTGTGTACATTGTTGTGTGTGTGTGTATGGTTGTTTAATTTGCTGTCGAATTGGGTATGGGTGTGTGCATTGCTGTGTTTGTGGGTATGGGTGTCTACTTTGCTGTGTGGGTATGGCTGTGTACATTGCTGTGTGTGGGTATGGCTGTGCACATTGTTGTGTGTGGGTATGACTGTGTACATATCTGTGTACATTGCTGTGTGTGGATATGGCTGTGCACATTGTTGTGTGTGGTTATGGGTGTGTACATTGCTGTGTATGCATATGGGGGTGTACATTCTTATGTTTGTGGACATGGGAGTGTACTTTGCTATGTATGAGTATTGGGTGTACATTCCTGTGTGTGTGGACATGGGTGTGTAAGTTGCTGTGTATGGGTATGAGTATGTACATTGCTGTGTGTGGGTATGGGTGTGGATGTTACTGTGTGTGGGTATGGCTGTGTACATTGTTGTGCATGGGTATGGGAGTGTACATGCTGTGTGTGGGTATGGCTGTGTACATTGCTGTGTGGGGTTTGGCTGTGTATCTTGCTGTGTGTGAGTATGGGTGTGTACATTGCTGTGGGTGGGCATGGCTGTGTACACTGTTATGTGCAGGTGTAGGTGTTTACATTGCTGTTTGTGGGTATGGGTCTATACATGCTGTGTGTAGGTATGGGTGTATACATTGCTGTGTATGGGTATGGGGTGTACATTGCTTTGTGTGTGGATATGGGTGTGTACATTGCTGTATGTTGGTATGGTTGTGTATATTGTTTTGTGTAGGTATGACTGCATACATTGTTGTGTGTGGGTATGGCTGTGTACATTGCTGTGTGGGTATGGGTGTGTATATTGCTGTGTGTGTTGGTATGGGCGAGGATGTTGCTTTGTGTGGGTATGGGTGTGTATGTTGCTGTGTGTGTGGGCATGGGTCTGTCACAGATATTTCAATGCACATGATAAGGAGAAAATGCAGTTCTGAGACAACTATGGTTGCAATGAGAAATACGTCATTATTGTCTCATTAACATATCTTCGAATCATACTGTAGCTATCAGTAGTGCTGCTGAACCGGATGGTGATAGTGTTTTTCCTGCTGGCCCAAGCATTGAGGCATCTCCCCATAGTCACTCACACATTTTCACAAAACGCACATCAACAAACAATCATCCAACCTCCCCACAGGTGATCCCAGGCACACTCACCCATTCACCCACATGCACACTCCAATGTGACTACACGTACACACACACACACACACACACACACACACACACACACACACACACATACACACACATTCATCCAGTTCATTTATGTTCTTACGCTCCCCCATGTCTTTGCTGAGCTTACCTGCACCATGACTGTTTTAATAACAGTGACTAGGTGGTTGCTGTGTTTTTTTACAATGTTTACTTTTTCTTCCAACAGTGGAAATTTATGTAACTGAGTGATTCTCTGAATTGTGCAACAGCATAAAGTGGGAGCTGCTGAAATTTCTGTGAAAGAACACATGGCTAATTAGCATTATCCACTCCCCGGTTAGCCAGAATAAGATGTAGCTCTACTAGCGGTACCACCCTTCGGTACATGCAGAGGCTCCCACTAGCTATAAACCTCCGCAGTACAACAGTCTAAGAGCTAGTAATCTTTATCATGAGTGGAAACATGCATGTACTGACCTCCTACTCACTGTAAACCTTTCTGAATCTGTTATTATCTAGAATATTGTGTTGCATGAGTATGCATATATAACATGTCCTAATTTTAATACCTTTACTTACCAGACTATGCCTGTTGTTGTACCTTCTATATTAATTTACATTTATGTTTGTATTATCATTGTGGAGATGTTTGGAACCTTATGTGTTTGTTTGTTTTGAACTTATTGTAATTATTGCATTTTTTATTTACTGCTATGTAGTCCGTTATGTGTGGAGCTTTTCTTCTCGGGCCTCCACTGAAAATGTGTAATAACATGCTGTATAAGCATGAATATATAACATGTTATTTCATATAACGTGTAATAATGTGTTGTATGTGAATGTATATATAACATGTTATTACAGATAATAATGTGTAATAACATGTTGTATAACCATGCCTAGATAACACGTTATTTCAGATAACGTATAATGTGTTATATATGCATGTTTATAAAGATGTTATTACAGATAATAACATGTAATGAAACATTATATGAGCATGCATATGGCATGCCTGTGTGTCTGTAGCACCACTGTGTTTTGCTACAGCCATTTTCTAGCACTGTCCAGTAAACATGCATGTTATGAAGTGACCAGCTGAAGTGGTAGCGGCAGATAAAGAAAACTCTGTTCTGTACTTCTAAAAAATAAGAAATGGTATTTCCTGTATCCTGATAAAGTGCAATTGATCTAAAACACTTTCTGTATATTTTAGGCAAGGTTTTGGGAAAAGCTCATGGCAAACATATGTTTTGGAAACATTATAAAGAATACATACAGATATTTTTAAGACAATGCATAGCAACAGCAAACAGGCCAGTCTCCTGTCCAAAATTTGCTTAAAAACACTTTAAACTATGCTGAAAACAGACCTTGAGACTGGGATTCATTATGACTGTTAGCACCACTGTGTAGCACAAATTATCATGGATAATAGCCATACACATATAGTGTGAATGAGTCTAAGACCCCATTTGAAGGTCACACATTGGTCAAAATAAGCAGTGTGTGCTAATGCATTCATAACAACATGTCAACAGGGCAGCGCCATGCAAATGAGTCACAGAGAGTATGCAAAAGACGGAAGCCAAAATGGTAGATCAGTTCAGAAATGTATAAAATGGGTATGGTGCACAGTGGCACATACCCATGTTGAATGCTGTGGCTCTTGGTGTATGACACGGGAGATGGTAGGAACAAGAGCAGCAGTAGCGCAGTAGAAACTTTTGTCAGAGCAAGTACCACAAATGTACACAGCAGTCACAGTACCACTGGTGGAGTATCAGTCACAACATGACTTGCCACTAGCCCCTACACCCCCACACTAACCACCAATGTTGTACACAGCATTCACAGTACCACTGGTGGAGTATCAGTCACAACATGACTTGCTACCAGCCCCTACATCCCCACACTAACCACCAGTGTTGTACATGGCAGTCACAGTGCCACTGGTGGAGGAGCAGTCACAATATGACTTGCTACCAGCCCCTACACGCCCACACCAACCACCAATGTTGTACATGGCAGTCACAGTACCACTGGTAGAGTATCAGTCACAGCCTGACTTGCCACCAGCCCCTACACCCCCACACCAACCACCAATGTTGTACATGGCAGTCACAGTATCATTAGTGGAGGAGCAGTCACAGCCTAACTTGTCACCAGCCCCCACACCAACATTATGGACTGCTTCTGACTGGCTAGGGATATTGCAAGGGCTGTAATTAAACTGTGTTGTCCAGAGGCTGAATCAATGGGGATAAGTAGTGTGCCTGTTCCTGTGGATACAATGATATGAGTTGTCTTAGCCATCTTAGCTACATTGACCTTCCAACAACCTATAGGGGACACCTTAGTGATCTTGTAGGTGTTAACCATTGAAATCCTAGAACAACATGTAGAAGAGCATATCTGGTTCCCTGGGACAGACGAGGAAAGAACCATCACCATGCAGGCCTTTTATGACATAAGTAATTTCCTGTGTCCCCAGGAGCCATAAATTGCCATTGTTCTGCCATCAAGTCTCCACTTTGCCCAAAGGATCTGCAATATGTCAAAAGGGTGGGCTTCTATTTCCTGAACTGCCAGGTAGTCTGTCACATTATATTTAAGGTGTCCATCCACCACCTAGACAGTTCATATGATTCACACATTTGGCATGTCTGACATATATCAATGTTTCCTGAGAAGGGATATCCCAAAGGA
>NC_056747.1:113452588-113570088 GCF_019279795.1 Protopterus annectens | reverse complement strand
CCCGTATAACATAGCTGGTCTCACTACCCTCTTGTAATAAATAATTAAATAAAAAGATCTTACATCCCATTCAATTGTGCTGAATATATTTTTTTCCTTTTTTTAAATAGAATAGTATAATATGGGTAGGGCTGATGCTTAATAAAATGTTTTAGTCACCTCCAATGCAGAAGGTTTTTAAAAAGGGATATGTTGTTGCAAATTCAGAAATGTTGAGTCTCTCAAAACTCTCACAACTTAGCTGTCCTTTTTAAAGAAGGTCTAAAGGCCCCGTAGAAGTGGGCTGATAGAATAATCCTATCTTCCTTTTTTAAAATACGTCTGCAGTGAAGTGTTTTTTAAAGTAATTGTAATATACATTATTAATGGTACTAGCTTAAATTAAAAAAGTTATTGTAAAGATTGAAATTGACATGGTGTGGGAACAATGGTGCAACCAGAAATTTCTATGTTGTATTCAGACCTAATGTTGTTCCCCCAAGCACCCATCTATCATTTAAAAATTTCCTCAACCATTAAAATGCTTCCCTTATACATATAGAAAATGGAAACATTATTTTCAACTATTGCCACTTATAACCATAAATGGTTATTTTAGAGGTTTATTTCTATTGGTTAAGCATGTTTGTTATAGTTCTGTACTGTAAATATTAGCTTAGGCAGTTCTAAACATTCTTTGCTCTTTGAGTAATAATGTTTCCAAAAGAAACTCAGAAAAAAGTACTTATTGTAGTGCACTGAATATTTGTTGCTACACCCTTGTATGGGAAACTATGGGAGACTTTGGTAAATGAAGGTCTGACTTGATCAAAATAACTGGTAATTTCTCAGTAAAAGGACTGATGCCCCTTAAAAACAGGATATAATGTTTTAACCAGTTACTCATCTCTACAAAAACAACCATTCTCTACTTATAACCGACCATTTCTAGGGATAAATAGAAATCTGCAGCAATGGGTTTTTATGCACTCATATTTATTCCTGAACAAGAAAGGTGTATGTTTATTATACTTGTAATAGAGCTGATGAAGGTTTTTTGTGAACGTGCCACCAAGAGTGTAATGTTACAACTCACTTTTTTGTGCCTTTTGAGAAACTGGTATTTTTTAACTAAGGCTGTGTTCGAAATAACTGTATAGTAAAATACAATTTTTAAAACACTGTTTCTATTTCATAGAATGTTTATTCTCCAACTGGAATAGTATAAAAGTAGGGGCAGGACCCTGGCCTTCTCACCGTTTGAATGACCCTCCCCATTGGTCAACCCCAGTACATTCAGGTGGAGAGGAGGATCTACGGAGCAGCAACCAGAATGAGAATCCCAACTTATGACCACCCCACCTTTGTTAACTTTCTGGTATAAATACAACTGTGTTTGACATGACTGTAAATATGCTGCAGTGCTCATCTGTCTTTAATAAAGAATGGATTACCAAACACTTTGGCTTGCCTGAGATCATTTAAGTGAAAGACAGACAACAGTAAATAACCTGTACAGCTAGAAACAGAGGAAGAACAACTAATGAGCCCATTACAATGGAAGACCGAAAGACTCCAAAAAAATCTTTACCACTTCCACACATATATTATTTTTATAGCAGGCACATTTTGCAGTTTTATGTGATATGTTATTTTAAATGAAACCTTTTACTCAATATGCAGGTAATACTGTTACCTCACAAGAACTGCTGGTAAACAGTTTTGCTGTGTGATATCACTGCAGCTGATATAACTAGTAGAAACACCACATATTGTACTGACTACAGTTTTCATGCCTTGCAATTGCAATTTGTATGTTGTGCTTAGCTACACAATATTTATGTGGCAACTGTACTTTCCTTGTTTTCACAATTAGGATTTGAAGCTTTTGTAGGTAGCCATTTTCTTTTTTTCTGATGTGGAATGTGTGCAACACGTGGAGTACTCACTTAGTGGCTATATTATCTGCCTACACTAATATTCATCTCTGGAAATAGTAATGGCCAAAACATGTCAACAGATTTAAGAATGCTTCCGATTTGCATATCTTAAACTTTTTTCTGGTCTTGTTTTGCTGACTTGCAGTGTTGTTCATTGTTTATTTGCGGTATTCTAAATAAGTAACTAATTTAGGATTTTTCAGTTGGTGTAAGATACGACGCATTGATATTCAAAGTTTTACGTAAGTTGCTAAATTTTAATAACAGCTTGTCTTATTAAAAAAAATTACAATTTTAAAGATTTAAATTATATGCATTATTGTTTTTCCTAATTATATATATAAAAAAGGTAACTGCTAACCTCAACTATATGGTACAAAGAAATAAAGCCCTGACTTCACCCCAGATGAGCTGAGCTTGACTAGTCTCACAGGTGCTAGTGTGACCAAGTAGGGGAGTATGGGAATGAGTGACTGATGCATCTTGGGAGAGGTAGGCAGCTTGATTCCTTACACTGATAACATAATCAGTACTGAAGGCATATTACCTGCATCAAGGAGCCTATCAATCCCATGCTGCACAGCAGTGAGCTGCTTTACCAGGAAGTTGTGCATACACAGGACTCTACATACACTTACAGAGAAGCAGCATTTATGGGGTACAGAAGGTGAACAGGGGTGGGGATAGGGCTGCCTATAGAACTGGCAAGCTGGCTTACACCCCATTATCCAGTTCTCACCTCCAGTGAAGAAGCAATGCATTGGTGGGCTCTTGACATGATGGAGAAATAAGTCTTTCGGTTTTTCCCGGTTAGGGGTCACTACAGCGGAACTCTGGTCCGCTCATGATTGGCAGTGGATTTTTATGGTGCAGAGTTGCCAGCCTGACGCCCAACCCTCAAAGAAGGCACACCCATTCATGCTCGCACCTACCTGCATGTCTTTAGGGTCACTCGACCGCGGGGAGGACATGCAGACTCCACACAGAAGGCACTCCAGCCGACAATCGAATGTGAGAACCTCTTGCTGTGAGGTGACAATGCTACTGCTGCACCACCGCGGCCATGACATGATGGAGAAATGAATAGTTCAATTTGGATGTAGAAAGGGAGCACCACCGGCCCTCCAAAAAGAGTAAGTGATAATGAATTAAAAATTGTGTAGTCACTCTCATAACCGAAAAAAGTTGTTTTGACCATTTAGACGTCCCAGTAAAGTCACTAAATACACATGATAATGATGAAATAATGTTTATTTAAGCTGTTTTCACTTACTTTTGATAATTTTTATGAAACAGGCTATGACAAGCTCTCTTTATGTTTTTTTTTTGACAGTTTGTAGGGCCCATGCCCCAAATTGTGTCAACAAACTGAACAAGAGTAAACATCATTTAAACTGGAAACAGTGGAGCACAGATGTGATGTGACACCTCTTATTGGGACAGCATAGCTTCTACAGTCACATGAGTTTTTAGAATGAGACTCTTTATTTGAAGTTAATAAGTTATTAATGTTAGACACAGTGCTTTAATACTCATTTGTAACTAGAAAGAGAGAAAGGAATGCATGATCTCCTACTTATTGGCTAAACAAAATAATTTGAAAAATACCCATAAGAGCAGAGTGTGTGTGTGTGTGTGTGTGTGTGTGTGTGTGTGTGTGTGTGTGTGTGTGTGTGTGTGTGTGTGCGTGCGTGTGAGTGTGTTTATATGTGTGAACATGATAACCTGAAAGTGCGAGTTGTGACCTGACATAAAATTACAGGCTGTCTTAGAATGATGTAACCTATAGTCAGTATAAAGACAGGAAAACCACTCGGTGTAAGTTTCACTCCTCAGGCTGAGAGTTAATTGGAAAATAAATCTCAATGAATAGAAATCTCATTTGTTGAACTCAGAAAAGGAAAGCAGAAAGTTATAATTTAAATGTTTTAGTCTGTCTTAGCGTGAAATCTGAGTGAGGCCGATGCTTTGATTGAAAAATGTATACATAATAATGGCAATAACATCACGATCATAGTGCTGTGTTACGAACAAAGTAAGGACTTCGGAGACACTAACATGCTTGCTTAGACTGTATGGATGCCTATGCATTAATAAAGTAATATGTGTAAACAGGACTTGTCAGAGAGCAGTAAGAGAGATGCATGCATAGTTAGTATGCCTGATAGCAATGTGTTTCAGCTATGCTGAAACATATAAAGCTATAGAAAGGCTGATGTTCATCTACATGCATGTAAAGGGTTATTCATTGATAGCAGCACCATTTAATTACATTGGTACTTGCAGATTAACACAAGGCACATGGGCATCATGGCATAAGTGTTCATGACTGTAGCCATGTTCCACATTGACTGTCACACTGTCATCTGGCAAGGTACCACTATGCAAGTTGTGGGCACTAGTTCCATCATTTCACAATCAGTTCCCAGCATGGCATGGTCTCCACATGGCACAGGTGTACTTTTTTTTCTTTGTACATGTATAAAGACATGGATTTTATATGTTTGGACTTGCATGTTATGTTTTGTCAAGTCTGTAGCCTGTATGCTCTTACTATATATCTAACCAATGGAACAGGAATCCCACAGGGCTCTATCCTTGCATCCCTTCTTTTCAACATCTTTATAAATATCCTGCATACTGCTTCCTCCAAAGCACCCTTATCCAATATGCTGATGATTCAGCTATTATTTCCTCCACAAAAAATATTACATATCGTAGACATATAATCCAAAAAGCCTTTTCATCCATTGAGATCTGGCGCAACAATGCCCAATTCCTTCTAAACTCAAATAAAATCAAGCTATTTCTCTTCACACCAAAAGTACACTCTACCAACTTTAAAATACTTTCCCTTAATAACACAGAAATCAAAACGGTCCCACATGCTAGATCTTTAGGTGGTAACAATAGACAATAGGCTAACCTTTGACCTATATATTCATAATACCATTAAAAAACACACCAAAAATTAGGAATTCTGTATCTGCATAAACATTTTCTGAACTCGGGCACTAAAAAAACACTGGCCTCTGCATACCTATTACACTCCTTACTATATGGTGCTGCCACAAGAACCAAGCTACAAGCTACATTAACAAACAAGTTGGAATCCTGTTACAATAAAATTGTGAAATCTGCAACAGGATTATCACTTTGCAAGCATATTGTGCTGGTCTTACCTCCCTTAACTGGCTCGAACAACCCCAACAACTAAGCTACCACCAGCTAACTATGGCACACAAAATTATCTACAATTCTGAAACATATCCTTCCATAAATCCTTTGCTCCAAATCTATGCAACCAGTCGAGCTCTCTGTTCCAAAGACAAGCAACTATTACCTCTATATAAACCCAGCAAAACAGCTGGGCAATCTCTTTCCTCCTATTCTGTAACTAAACTATGGAATGCACTACCCTTAGACATTTAAAAAACCTCAAATCTCAAGAAATTTAAATTTAAGCTAAAACAATTACTACTCAGGTCAAGTAAATGTCTCTGTTCAAATCCAAACTGAATACCAGCCACTTGATTATGACTCTACCCTCCACCTTTTACCCTCCCTCCTCCTATCTCCTGTTAGCCACCCTCCCTGTCTTAATCCTGCTCTTTCCCTCACCCTCCATCAACTTTTTATACTTATCTATTCCTACTACAATCTTCTCTTCACTGACATGCACGGACCCCACTCTATTTCTTACTGTTTTATACAACCTAATCTCAAATTCCTATTATGTACTTAATCCACCTACCTCTGAATCTGGATCTTATTTGCTACCCCTTACTAACAACTGCCCCATATGATTTTCTTGTAACTTCTTCCTACATGTTAATATGTACATATGCAAATACAACAAACAATGACAAACAATTTGCCTAGAAAAATATATAACAAGATCATTCTTACTTTCTTTTGGACTCCCTTACATATCAGTTGTTTTAAACACCATCTGATTTCCATTTGTAGCCAACATCCTGAGTCTTGTTAACATTTGCACTCTGTTATTCATTTATCTACTCTATATTATTATATACTGTTGTAGTATACTTGTATGATACTGTTAAATACTGTAAAAGCTTTATATCTAGTCTACTTTGTAATGGAGCTTTTCTCCCTGGGCCTCCATTAAAAATGGGATTCTAACCCAGTCGGACTTTTCTAGCAACCAAATGTCAAATAAATAAATAAATAAATAAATAAATAAATAAATAAATAAATACTATTGCTATTTGCAATATAAATCTTGTATAGTACACTGTTATTGTTATTTGTCATGTGGAACCTTTTTCTCCATATCTTTGCTGAAAAACAGGTTTTCATGCCCAGTCAGACAATCCCGGTTAACAAATGTAAGCTAAATAAATAAATAAAATGAATAAATAAATCATTCATTCAGCTCTGTAGTGTACAGTGTAGCCCACCTGTGACCACTGCTGTATGTTCACTTACTCACACTCTTAAAATGCTCCCTCTGTGGATGCATAGAGTTCAGAATAGGCTGGTGCTATGTGTGATATTCCTGTGAGGGTCCCACTGTGCCCACCCATGTTGCATGATGTTGGCGACTTTTATGTTTTTTCGCATATCCCTGGTTCTTACCAATGTTGTTTGCATTGATGTGTCCCATGTGCATTCTGATGCTTCCAAATTTGATGATTGTCATGCCTGTTTGAGGTAAATAGTAAAGCTTATAAATTGGATAGGATAGAATAGAATAGGGTCTGATGCCATACAGTACCAGGACATGCATAAATTAGCATGTCATAAGTTGGAAACATCATGGAAGTATACCGCCATGGACATCACATTTCTCTGTTTACTTGTAGCATCTGTGATATGTCATGGCTCAAATATTTATAGCAAGTGTTACCTTATTGTGTGTTATGGGCATCATACCTCTCAACTGGCAGACATTGAAAATAGAAACATCTAATTAGCATAACATTTGAACACCAAATAGCACATAACTCTTCCTATTTCCAGTAGGAATGAGGGATATTGCTCCGAAACATATGTTTAAAATCATATTTAGGGGGATTGTGAATAGATCTAGGGATGTCATTGTCACTCTTTACTCAGCCTCATTAGGCCAGTCATTGAATATATTGCTCCCTTTGACATATATCCGTCCAGACACATGCAACAACTGAAATACCCACAGTGATATCTCACTAAAAGGCTACAAGGCCTAAACAGTGTGTTCTACATGGACTAACTCAAAGCCCTGTCACTATACTTGGTAATAGAGTTACCTGTGTCTGGCATACAGGGTATCCTCAGACCCAGTACTGCTACAACTACCGCACATCTGCAAGTCAAATGGTGTCACAATATCAGCCTAAGGATCTAAACCTCTTCTGCATCATTAACAGAAAGGTTGGAGAGACTGGTATACCTTGGAGAGGATGCCACTGGTCTAGCACAGCCTCTTTGTTCATGTAAAACAAAACTCATCCATGTCAGTATTCAAGCACAACTTGGATCTATGGATGGGTAATAGGAGGTTTACCCCAGGGCTGCCCCCTTGTGCAACTAATAGGTTCATAGGGTTACACTAGGCTGATGATCACCAAGGTCATTATAGGCCTAGACATGCAACCCAGACCCCTTGAATGCCTACATGATGTGGTATTAGTAAGCAGGCAGCTAAGGGTTTTGTGGGAAGGGCATGTTAGTCGGGGATTAATTTACTTACTGTCAGCCTCTGTCCATCAGAGACAATGGGGGGTCAGACCAGGGTTGAATCTGTGATTTCCCTTCCAAAGGTCAAGGTTTTGTTTGAAGAGGATCAGGGATGAAGTCTGCGTCACACGACTGGGGAGCTTATTCCATAGTCTAGGGATCCTTTGGGACACATATCGGTCTGTTTAGCATAACCTATTGATGTTGCAGGCAAAGTTCAGGCCCTTGGATCTAGTGTTTCTGGTGCTGTTTGTTTTGCAGATGTGCAAGAGATCTGTCAGGGCTGGATCCATGGATTTTTGTATGGCATGCATCGATTTCATCTCAGAAACCTGTAGGAGACTGAGTACAGGGATAGAGCCTTACGGCAATCAGTGTAGGAAAGGGTATTCATACCCTGGATTCTGCTGGTGAGGAACCTTAGAGGCATTCCAACTGTTGCAAGGACACATGCCAAAGGGAGCATTACACTTAATGATGTGTCTGATCAGGGCTGAGTAGAGTGGTACTACAACTTCCTTGGATCTGAATGTCATACCCTTTCTTATGAGCTGGGTGACACAGAATGATTTTCTTATTATCTTGGTTTTGTATTGGTTGAAGACCAGATTACGGCCTACACATGTTCACAGATCCCTGACTACTGGTTATTATCTTGGTTTTGTATTGGTTGAAGACCAGATTACGGCCTACACATGTTCACAGATCCCTGACTACTGGTTATTATCTTGGTTTTGTATTGACTACTGGTTATTATCTTGGTTTTGTATTGGTTGAAGACCAGATTACGGCCTACACATGTTCATAGATCTCTGACTACTGGTTCAAGTCTTAAGGGTGTTTTATCGATGGAGTAATTAGCTTGGGTGGGCAATGTCCCAAAGGGCACTATTATCTGTGGCTTTGTCACCAGTCATTTGTTTGTGCTAGACTCTCTTGTAGGATGATTGTGTCATGGGAGGAATCTTTTGCAGTCATTTGTGTACTTGTTGAGCCCAAGGCCTTTGACATTAGCCTTGACTTCCGAAAAGTAGATGCCAGATAGGAAAAGGCCCAATATGGGGCCCTGAGGTACTGCACTGGTGACTGCTCTCCTGGTAGAGGCGTTTTCACTGATCCTGACTTCTTGGGTCCTATCTGTAAGCCAGCCAGCCAGCAGTCCAGTAGGCTTTTATGTCTAGTTCTGAGAGATTGTTTTTTTTTAAACACCTTTATTGAATTATCAATTGGGACATAGGCAAATTTACATTTATACTAATGTAATCAAACTGCATTAACAAATTAACATTAACAGACATTATAATTCAAATATATTGCATTATGTATCACATAATCTAAACAACATTACATACATTATTCAATTTCGGTATAATACTTGAGTGGGTGTTGTATTAAACTCCTTGGCCAGGCCAAGGTAGGCACTATGCACTATTTTGCCCTCATCCATAGCCATGGTGACCTTCTCGAGAAAGTCTACCTGACTGAACAGGCAACACCGTCCCTTCACAAAACCAAACTGGGATGGGTCCATTGTCTATTCTGACCTTGTAATTGGCCTTGTTAGACTTCATTAGACCTCTTAGTTTCTTGTGTAGTTGAATCAGAGACCAGTAGTGTCTGTGAGTGTTGTTCTTCCTGATTTTGGCCATGAGTATTTTTTCTTGTATACCCTGTGGGGTTTGCTTTTAGTCTTAGATTTGGGCTTATCCACAATGCAGCCATTTACATGTTTGTACAGGGTTTATGTAAATATTTCTGTATTGGTAGCTGTGTTATCAGGGTTGCAGGAGCTGTGAATTTTGACAAACTGTCACTTAGTAGGATGTAGTTAACATTAGAATAGTTCCTAACTGTAACAGGTTTTTTTTTGGGGGGGGCGGGGTTTCTAGGTTGATTTTTATTTCAAAGGAACAGCACCTCCTAAATGTTTTATCCCATGAATGGGTCCCCCCAACTTATATATGGTATGATCCCAGTAATTCTCACTATGGGTAATAAATAACTGTCGACCATGGGATAGTTAATTCCTATCTAACACCCAGTGGGATAAGTTAATACAAACACCAAAGGGGAAACTGGCTAGGCTTAAAATAGCCCACCACGACAGCTGGCCTAGTACCTATCTATAAACCTATAACCTATAAACCTATAAAAACAGTGACAAAATTATGGAATAATATAAATGATTTCTGAAAGAGGCAGTGTAAAATCTGTAGAATTTAATTAACTATTTTTGCAAAATTCTACCGCACAAGATCATTTATTTTTGCTTCATAAATATGGAGTTGTAAGCTGTGGGTCATCTTTCTTGAAATTATTCCTGCCACTAGTATGTTGTTCTTGTAATGTGGTTGTCTTTGCACTGTACAACTTCAAAAATTGCATGTGATGAAGGGATTCAGAAAATTGTGTGAAGGGATAAATCAAACCTGAAAATAGGGACATACCTCCCAAAATAGGGACAGATGAGAGGTCTGATAGGCATTCCATGACAGGCATCCTTTTGTGTATGTTCTTCAATTATTTAATGCCAGTTGGCTGTTTTCCTTGAGAATGACCTGAAGCAGTTGGGGTAAACATCTTACACAGTGGATCAGATGTTGTGAAGGACTGCAAAGATTGTGACCATGTGAAGTGTCGTCTTAGAGCTGCACTGTACAGTACCTCCAAGACGTGTTCGGACATACGAATCAGGACCTCAGCTGCCCAAAACTCTTTGATTCTTATTCCTGCAAAGTCCACATACTATGTGAAATGCTTGCTCTGCCGGTCAGTGAGAGTGGTGTATAGGCCACAGAGCTCCAGTGGGAGACCACTACCGCCTATAAAACATCTTTGTGTTATGTTTGCTGTCCTCATCTTTTTTTAGCTGCACATATATGCATATATCTGGGTTTGGTACCCACCTAATAAGTGCCCCTGAAGAATGCCCTTTCTGATAAAACTCTAAGTAAAGCTATCATGCAACCAACTAGGGAATGAGGTGAAATCTATCCATCCACATAGTGTGGTAGTTAGTTGACTGCCCTTGATTCTATTGATGATTCTGTTCCATTCTTCTTCTTGGCAGGAAGGTGTCAGTACTATCTGTATGCTGCTTCTGGAGCTGAGTATGCAGAATGTAAAGGACTGAGCCTTGACTGTATGGCACTTAGCTGATGTAGATGGAAACTTTATATAATTCCCAACATCATTACGCATTGCAGCTGTGAATCTGTTTGTGATGCAAGAGCTAGGAATGTAATATACCCGTCTGTGTTACCCATTTGGTGTTGGAATGTCTCAGATGTGTGCATACCCAGTGGTAGGTGAACCACTGTTTATAATGGGCCATAGTTTCTTCATTGTGTGGAATCATGTGAGGTGCACACAAATTAACTCCAATGATTGTGTGAAATTAGATGTTGTTCACACAAGTCACCCCCCCCCCCACACACACACACGCACAGATAGTGTAGAATCCTTTGTGGTGCATGCAAGTCACACCTCCAGTGACTGTGTGGGAACATGTGTGGTTCACACAGGCCACATCTCCACTTTACTGTGTGGGAACGTGTGCTGCAAACAAGTCATACTCTCACTGACAGTATGGAATCAATATATGGTTCATACAAGTTGCACCCCCACTGACCGTGTGAGATGATGCGTGCAGCACAGAAGTCCCACAAACTCACAGTGAAATCAACTGTGCTGAACACAAATCATACACAGTTACTTAATACTTCCTGCCCTGACAATAACTGTTCATAACCTACTGTTCAGAGAGCTGATCTAACAGGAGCCATGGATGACATCTAACTGTACACCTCCTCACAGAGCACTCAGCAGTTGATAACAGCTTCTGCACCATCAGCATATTGACCTACATGGAGGTTTCTGTCATGAATGGATGGATGTTTGCTTCTCAGTGTGTCACAGTCTACTTGCAAATATTGTCTTGCTTGGCAATATTCCACCAATTTTTATTCTCTCCGTATAAGGACACTCTGATGGGTCAGTGCTGTTTAGGCTACCAGTGCATTTCTTTATTTCAACACTTCACAGTTGGCAGATTATTTGAAATCACCATCATGCAACATCGACATCTTCAATGTAGCATTTTGTACCATGTTTAAATTGTTTTAGAATACAGTCATAGGTTGCTATCTAGCTTGATATCTTGGCTTTGGTAATCCAAGGTTCCACCATCTGGTCTTCAACAGAGTACTAATACATCCACAAGAACTACTCATCTGCAAGGTTTATCATGGACACTACCCTGCATTTCTTTGCAATTAAGTTACCATATTTCTGACCGTTCCTCTAAATGTATCAGTACCTGTTTCACCCTTTCTGTCACCAATGAATAAAGCTTTCAGATTGATAAGACCAAAAATTAAACATAAAAGCACCCGTTAAATTTAATCTGATGTCCCAAATTCACTATAACAGAAATGTAATTTCAGCAGGTTGAAGTTCACTCTGTGGTTGACAGAACTGCTCTGATAATGACTGCACTGTCTCCATCCTCTTCTGCTGGGTCCTAATGATGCGCAGTATTCATTCTGACATTGCTGCCTCACAGCAAGAGGTTGTTCGGTTTGATCCTCGGCTGGGGTGCCTTCTGTGTGGAGTCTGCATGTCCTCCCTGTGGTTGCGTGGGTTTCATCCGGTGCTCCGGTTTCCTCCCACATCCCAAATACATGCTGTAGGTGGATTGGACACTCTAAATTGGCCCTAGGTGTGAGTGCATGCGTGTGTGTGCCTTCTGTGGAAGGCTGGGTGCCGGGCTGGCAACTCGACACTGTAAAAACTCCACTGCCAATCATGAGCAGACAGGTGATCCGCTGTGGTAACCCCTAACTGGGAAAAGCCGAAAGAAGAAGAAGAAGACTGGTAATAAATGGGAAGAAAGACAAATGTAATATGAGTTAGGCAAACTCCATAGAGGATATATGTGTGAGTGTAATACGAAACCACGAACAGAAAAGACTTTTACAAACTGTTAAAGCACCAAACACGAAGAGGTAGAGCCACGAGTAACTTAAAACACTTTGCAATGATGTATAGTGAGTGTAATACGAATTATAGGTAAACACAAGAGGCCAGCATAAACAGTCAAATACTTTTATTTCTTAGAAGTTAAACACAAAACAAAAATAGGTTAAATTTCAAACCGGTTTTGGCTTGGCAGCCTTCTTCAGTGAAACTGGCATATAATTTAATTAGTAAACTCATGAATATTTATACATGTCACCAACCAATGACTAACAATGGTATGGTCCAGCCCCATAGTTAATGTTAAAGTATATGACAAAACACAGGTTCACCAATTCAACATAAATAATATATAAATAATGTGAAAAATATTTATAACCACATAATAACTAAGGTATAAGTTACATTTATATACAGATAAGCAGATAATATTAAACTGATTAAATCAAATTACACAATAGTGTGTTTCTCCAAGAAAAAGTACTTAAATAATATGCTTATGCATCAGAAGCATAAAGTAAAAAAATAATGTAAAAAAAGAAAATAGTTGAACAATTATTTTGGCAAAATAACTCCAAACGATTATTAAAAATATATACAAAATAGTGTGTAACATAATTGTTAAATTACCATTTTATGAATATGCTAAGGCAAGAATATGTAAATATGCTATAAAAACACGATATGTGCATATTTATGCATAAACAAATTATATACAACAATATTCACCGAAGTATCCGTTACGTAGGTATGAGCCACAGAGGTAAATAATCAAACATACATTACAAGGATATATTCATCATATAATCCTTTGACATCCATAGTATAAGTAATAGAATTGTTGTTGACCATATATATAAAAAATTTCTTGTTGACCATATATATAAAAAGGCACAAAATAATTATTATAGTCTCACAAAAAAATGAGTGTCATATGAAAAAACCCCTAACATGATGTTAATCTTGTAAGAGCAACAAGTTTAAAAAATATATGCACCATGGTAACAACGAATTGCGTAGCATGCACTAATAGTGCAACGTGTTAGGTAATATTCTAACACGCTAAAGTCATTTAACCTGGATGAATCCATCCTTAATCAATTAATTTCAGTGTGTACCAGGGTGTTAGGTTCTATAGATGGTCATTAAGTCCTGGGGGAAAGAGTGCCCCTAAATGAATAATCCAATATTTTTCCTTGTGGTTAAGGATACTGTGACAACCTTGTATATTGCTCCTGTCTCCAGTAATACGAGTTAGGCATACTCCATAGAGGATATATGTGTGAGTGTAATACGAGTTAGGCATACTCCATAAAGTACTTATATGTGAGTGTAATATCAGTTAGGCATACTCCATAGAGGATATATGTGTGAGTGGAATATGAGTTAGGCATACTCCATAGAGGATATATGTGTGAGTGTAATAATAGTTAGGCATACTCCATAGAGGATATATGTGTGAGTGTAGTACGAGTCAGGCATATTCCATACAGGATATACGTGTGAGTGTAGTACGAGCTAGCCATAGTCCATAGAGGATATTTGTGGGAGTGTAGTACGAGTTAGGCATACTCCATAAAGGATATATGTGTGAGTGTAATACGAGTTAGGCATACTCCATAGTGGATATATGTGTGAATGTAATACGAGTTAGGCATACCCCATAGGGACTATACTAGATCAGCAAATGCTTAAAAAAGCGAACTCTGATTGATCAAACATATGTGAGGGAATATTTAAAATATTGAAGCAACAGAAACCCGAAATTTTTCCTAGGGAAAGAATTTGGTTGTGCGTTTCTGTTGCTTTGGTATTTTCAGTGCTGTGGTGGAAAGTTACAGGTCAGATTCAGGTAAGTGTGCGATTGTGTGGATGTGAGTGTTAGGGGGGGTTACGTGAGTTAGGGTTAGGGCGCGGGTTAGGTATGTGTGCGATTTTGTGGACATAAGGGTTAGGGTGGGTTAGGTGAGTTAGGGTTAGTGAGCGGGTAAGGTGAGTGTGCGATAGTGACGGACCTTAAGGTTAGGGTTTGGGTTAAGGTAAGTGGATAGTTAGTGGTGTGTGTATAGTTTAGTGTAGGGTTAGGTGTCAGATTTTAGGCGTATGTGTGTGGATTGCTGTTTTTTTGGTGTGCTTGTGTTGTGTCTATGTGTTTTGGATCAGCGATTGTTTTCCTTAGGAAAAAAATCGCTGATCTGACAGTTCGAGATTGTAAGCTTTCACTTACATAAGTTTGATCAATCAGCGTTCGCTTTTTTAAGCGTTCGCTGATCTAACATAGATCCCACTCCATACAGGATATATGGGTGATTGTAATACGAGTTAGGCATACTCCATAGAGTATATATGTGTGAGTGTAATATGAGTTAGGCATACTCCATAGAGGATATACGTGTGAGTGTAATATGAGTTAGGCATACTCCATAGAGGATATATATGTGAGTGTAATACGAATTAGGCATACTCCACAGAGGATATATGTGTGAGTGTAATACGAGTTAGGCATACTCCATAGAGGATATATGTCTGAGTGTAATACGAGTTAGGCATACTCCATAGAGGATATACGTGTAAGTGTAATATGAGTTAGGCATACTCCATAGAGGATATATGTGTGAGTGTAATGTGAGTTAGGCATACTTCATAGAGGATATATGCGTGAGTGGAATACGAGTTAGGCATACTTCACAGAGGATATATGTGTGAGTGTAATAATAGTTAGGCATACTCCATAGAGGATATATGTGTGGGTGCAGTACAAGTCAGGCATATTCCATACAGGATATACGTGTGAGTGTAGTACATGTTAGCTATACTCCATAGAGGATATATGTGTGAGTGCAGTACGAGTTAGGCATACTCCATAGAGGATATATGTGTGAGTGTAATACGAGTTAGGCATACTCCATAGAGGGTATATGTGTGAGTGTAATACGAGTTAGGCATACTCCATAGAGGATATATGTGTGAGTGTAATACGAGTCAGGCATACCCCATAGAGGATATATGTGAGTGTAATAGGAGTTAGGCATACTCCATAGAGGATATATGTGTCAGTGCAGTACGAGTCAGGCATATTCCATACAGGATATACATGTGAGTGTAGTACGAGTTAGCCATACTCCATAGAGGATATATGTGTGAGTGCAGTACGAGTTAGGCATACTCCATAGAGGATATATGTGTGAGTGTAATACGAGTTAGACATACTCCATAGAGGATATAAGTGTGAGTGTAATAGTAGTTAGGCATACACCATAGAGGATATATGTGTGAGTGTAATACGAGTTAGGCACACTCTAAAGAGGATATATGTGTGAGTGTAAAAGGAGTTAGGCATACTCCATAAAGGATATATTTGTGTGTGTAATACGAGTTAAGCATACTCCATAGAGGATATATGTGTGAGTTTAATATGAATTAGGCATACTCCGTAGAGGATATGTGTGTGAGTGTAATACGAGTTGGGCATACTCCATAGAGGATATAAGTGTGAGTGAAATACGAGTTAGGCATACTACATATAGGATATATGTGTGAGTGTAATACAAGTTGGACATTCTCCACAGAGGATATATGTGTGAGTGTAATATGAGTTAGGCACACTCTATAGAGGATATATGTTTGAGGGTAAAATTAGTTAGGCATACTCCATAGAGGATATATGTGTGAGTATAATACAAGTTAAGCATACTCCATAGAGGATATATGTGTGAGTGTAATATGAATTAGACATACTCCATAGACGATATGTGTGTGAGTGTAATATGAGTTGGGCATACTCCATAGAGAATATATTTGTGAGTGTAATACGAGTTAGGCATACTCCATAGAGTATATATGTGAGTATAATAGGAGTTAGGCATACTCCATAGAGGATATATGTGTGAGTGTAATAAGGGTTAGGCATACTCCTTAAAGGACATATGTATAACTGTAATATGAGTTAGGCAAACTCCAAAGAGGTTATACGTGTGACTGCAATACGAATTAGGCATACTCCAAAGAGTATATATATATATGTGTAAGTGAAATACGAGTTAGGCATACTCCATAGAGGATATATGTGTGAGTGTAATACGAGTTAGGCATAATCAATAGAGGAAATATGTGTGAGTGTAATACGAATTAGGCATACTCCTTAGAGGATATATGTGTGAGTGTAATACAAGTTAGGCATACTCCATAGAAGATATATGTATGAGTGTAATATGAGTTAGGCATACTCCATAGAGGATATATGTGTGAGTGTAATACGAGTTAGGCATACTACATAGAGGATATTTGTGTGAGTGCAATACGAGTTAGGCATATTCCATACAGGATATACGTGTGAGTGTAGTATGAGATAGCCATACTCCATAGAACATATATGTGTGAGTGAAATACGAGTTAGGCATACTCCATAGAGAATATATGTGTGAGGGTAATATGATTTAGGCATACTCCATAGAGGATATATTTGTGAGTGTAGTACGAGTTAGGCATACTTCATACAGGATATCTGTTGGAGTGTAGTACTGGTTAGGCATACTCCACAGAGTATTACGAGTTGGGCATACTCCATAGAAGATATATGTGTGAGTGAAATACGGGTTAGGCATACTCCATAGAGAATATATGTGTGAGGGGAATATGAATTAGGCATACTCCATAGAGGATATATTTGTGAGTGTAATACGAGTTAGGCATACTCCACAGAAGATATATGTGTGAGTGTAATAACAGTTAAGCATACTCCATAGAGGATATATGTGTGAGTGTAATACGAATTAGGCATACTCCATAGAGAATATATGTGTGAGTGTAATATGACTTGGGCATACTCCATAGAGGATTTATGTGTGAGTGTAATACAAGTTAGGCATACTCCATAGAGAATATATGTGGGTATGTGGGTGTGTAGTACGAGTTAGACACACTCCATAGAGGACATATGTGTGAGTGTAATACGAGTTAGGCATACTTCATAGAGGATATATGTGTGAGATTTATACGAGTAAGGCATACTCCATATAGGAAATATGTGTGAGTGTAATACGAGTTAGGCATACTCCATCGAGAATATCTGTGTGAGTGTAATACGAGTTAGGTATACTCCACAGAGGATATATGTGTGAGTGTAATACGAGTTAGGCATACTCCACAGAGGCTATATGTGTGAGTGTAATACGAGTGAGGCATTCTCCATAGAGGATATATGTGTGAGTGTAATAGGAGTTAGGCATACTCCATAGAAGATATATGTGTGAGTGTAGTACGAGTTAGGCATACTCCATTGAGGATATATGTGTGAGTGTAATACGAGTTAGACATACTCCATAGAGGATATATGTGTGAGTGTAGTACGAGTTAGGCATACTCCATAGAGGATATATGTGTGAGTGTAATACGAGCTAGACATACTCCTTAGAGAATCCATGTGGGAGTGTAGTACAAGTTGGACATACTCCGTAGAAGATGTATGTCTGAGTGCAATACGAGTTAGGCATACTCCATAGACGATATATGTGTGAGTGTAATACGAGTTAGGCAAACTCCATAGAGGATATATGTGTGAGTGTAGTACGAGTAAGGCATACTCCATAGTATATACATGTGTGAGTGTATTACGACTTAGGCATACTCCATAGAGGATATATGGGTGAGTGTAATATGAGATAGGCATACTCCATAGAGTATATATGTGTGAGTGTAATACGAGTTAGGCATACTCCATAGAGGATATATGTGTGAGTGTAATACGAGTTAGGCATACTCCATAGAGGATATATATGAGTGTAATAGGAGATAGGCCTACTCCATAGAGGATATACGTGTGAGTGTAATACGAGATAGGCATACGTTATTGGGAATATATGAGTGAGTGTAATAGGAGTTAGTCATACACCATAGAGGATATGTGTGTGAGGGTAATACGAGGTAGGCATACTCCATAGAGGATATATGCGTGAGTGTAATACGAGTTAGGCATACTCCATAGAGGATATAGGTGTGAGTGTAATAGGAGTTAGGCATACTCCATAAAGCATATATTTGTGTGTGTAATACGAGATAGGCATACGTTATTGGGAATATATGAGTGAGTGTAATAGGAGTTAGTCATACACCATAGAGGATATGTGTGTGAGGGTAATACGAGGTAGGCATACTCCATAGAGGATATATGCGTGAGTGTAATACGAGTTAGGCATACTCCATAGAGGATATAGGTGTGAGTGTAATAGGAGTTAGGCATACTCCATAAAGGATATATTTGTGTGTGTAATACGAGTTAAGCATACTCCATAGAGGATATATGTGTGAGTTTAATATGAATTAGGCATACTCCATAGAGGATATGTGTGTGAGTGTAATACGAGTTGGGCATACTCCATAGAGGATATAAGTGTGAGTGTAATACGAGTTAGGCATACTACATAGAGTATATATGTGTGAGTGTAATACAAGTTGGACATTCTCCACAGAGGATATATGTGTGAGTGTAATACGAGTTAGGCACACTCTATAGAGGATATATGTTTGAGTGTAAAAGGAGTTAGGCATACTCCATAGAGGATATATGTGTGAGTGTAATATGAGTTAAGCATACTCCATAGAGGATATACGTGTGAGTGTAATATGAATTAGGCATACTCCATAGACGATATGTGTGTGAGTGTAATATGAGTTGGGCATACTCCATAGAGGATACATGTGTGAGTGTAATACGAGTTAAGCATACTCCATAGAGAATATATGTGTGAGTGTAATATGAATTAGGCATACTCCATAGACGATATGTGTGTGAGTGTAATATGAGTTGGGCATACTCCATAGAGGATATATGTGTGAGTGTAATACGAGTTAGGCATACTCCATACAGAATATTTGTGGGAGTGTAGTACTGGTTAGGCATACTCCACTGAGGATATATGTATGAGAGTAATATGAGTTAGGCATACTCCACAGAAGATATATGTGTGAGTGTAATAAGAGTTAAGTATACTCCATAGAGGATATATGTGTGAGTGTAATACGAATTAGGCACACTCCATAGAGGATTTATGTGTGAGTGTAATATTAATCTGTTGAGACTTCTCCCCTCTAGAATAAATGATATATTTTAAAATCTTATGTCTGTAAGCTGTAACTTTTGTGTTTATAAAATAGGGTGTAACTTAAAATGCGAGAGATTCTGATGAAGATCTTTGGGCCAAAAGCATTACATTTCTTTATTAAGCTACAAGTCCCTGTGGAACTACATTGAGTATGTGTTTTTATTGGTTTTGGTTTACATGCTGTGAGTTGCACTGTCTGTTTGGCTAATTGTGACTAACCCCTTCGACTGCAAGATGATGTTACAGGGTTGTTTGTTTGATATTTTATTTAAATACATATAAAATATAAAAATGTGTATTTTTAATATATTCTTTCAAGATATTGCCATCAATGTCTACTAATTTAATGCAGTTATAATTTTGTTTTTTAATACTGTGTTGTTTATAATGTATTTAAATTTATTTCTGGTTAACCTTCCTCCGTGTTAAATTTGCTTGGTGATGGCAGTGTTTTTTATAATACATTTATTGTCATATATAATATATATATGTATACAGTTGGATACATAGATATAGAGATAAGCTGGCAGTTACACTTAGAAATTCATGCCACTTTAAAGCAGAAAGACTATGTAACCCCCTACCAGCACAGCGCTTTCCCACTCTGTTGCTGTTCCATTTTGCTGCTCTTCATACCACAACCCATAACTCTTTTTTTCCGTTTCCTCATTTCCTTTTATACATTCTCTGTAGCCTTTCTTGTCCTGCCACATTTGTGGTTTATATTCCAAGATGTCCACTGCCCAGTGTGCCAACTCCATCTGGTGTTTGTAACTACTGGAATTTTATGTGTCAGCAATTTTGTTTTAAATAGTGATCACCCTGTCATGTTTGTACGACAAGTTATTTCATTATACCCGTTTACAAAGGTGCTTACCGGGCGTTCGAAAGACATGCGTAAATGGGTGTGCCTTCATTGAAGGTTGGATGTCGAGCTGGCACCTCCCCGCTTGTGAAAAATCTACAGCCAATCATTAGCGGACCGACCCGAGTTCCGCTGTGGCGACCCCTAACCGTGAAAAGCCGAAAGACAACAACAACAAAGGTGCTTAACTGTATTTGTGTCTGTAGATTAGCCATGGCTTGAATTGATACCTGCATACATTTCAGGTGCATTATTATAGCAATAACTCGACGCTGGTACGTTATTTACCCCCGGTTACGCGGTTTGGTCCGAGGCGGCCCGAGGGACCAAACAAAGCCAACCGTGGGTAAATTTAGCATTACCCACACCCAGAAGTATTATATAAGAAAAATTACTTTTCTTAAATAATGGCATAGTATAATGCCTGTTTGCCCTTCCGCAGATGTCTGGCATCCGCCTGATGTACCGCGCAGTACATCAGACAAAAGCAACAGAGAAAGCAAGATCTCCATTGCTTTTAAATGAGTTTAACATAGCGAGACAGTTTAATCTCGCCATGTTAAACTCATTTAACATAAAAAAGCAACGGAGATCTAAATGGGTTTAACATAAGCAACAGAGATCTCATTTTAGCATGTTAAACCCATTTAACATAGCGAGACAGTGTTTAAAAAGAAGTTATCAATGGAAAAAGTCCGGCATCGGACCTTTTCCATTAGTATAACTCACGCTGGCCAATCAGCGGGATCATGGTATAATATTAGTTATTTCCTTCTGTGTTAAGGTATTCTCTTGTGTCATGAACTGTAACGGATAGGGATTTTATGAAGTAAACAAATATTAAATGTTGTCAAGTATATGCCTTTCTAGCTGCAAATATTCCTAAGGCAAATGCCTTCTTAGTATTTTCAAATCTCTTAGCAGAAGAAAACGCATTTAAATATTGTAACCTAGCGTGGTGGTTCCACGAATAACTCCCGAGACAGAGAGAATACAGGTGTAAGTCAATTTGTTCGGTGAGTCTAGGCTGTGTGAAAATGTGGATGTAATATCTAGTGAGGAACAGTGTTGCAATACTAGGGAAACTGCAGGTTAGTGAAGGAATACAGACTGGTCCCTTTAATGAGAAATACCTACAGGGAAGGTCATTAGTTTCAGATAAGTACCTTTTGAAGGCTGTGGTAAGAGCAATATAGGGAAGTCATCTGAACAGTTTACCTTCGTTTTCTCACACATGGTATGTGCGATCGTCCTGTTGTGTGACCCATATTACCAAAATATGGAGAACTTCAAAGGATCAAATGTTGAAAATGGTTTGCTGGAAAGCCATTTCAGACATTTGATCCATGTGTTTGAATAGCAACAAAGAATTCGCTTACTTGCCATTCAAACATACGGTGAATTGGCATTGTCATTTTTTTGCAGCCGTACTTTCGGCATTATGCACGTCGGACGACAATTTAAAGGTAAACCCATTTGAACACGGACCCAGAGGAGTGTAGTATACCTGTGTGAAGGAAAGGTGAACCAAAACCAGATAATTTGGCTCTAAGACAGGAATTTATAAGGATAAAGAATGTAAAATCAACTGGAAATCCTGGTAAGAGAGACACAGACGGTTAAGACTGTTTCAAAGTACAAAACTGTTGGCGTAAGAATGTTTTTATTACTGCTGAACCAAACCTGGAGTTGTATATGGTACTTTGAGCACCTTTGTTTATTTGCTCATTGGCACCTGACTTGAGTGTTGTAGCTTGCGTGGTTGAAAGACTGACTTGTTTGTTTATTCACCTGTTACTGCCATGAATATGTTTACTTTGTGGCAAATTTAGCCTTATTCCTCTGTTTAGACAAACTAACTTTTCTGTTGTTCTGTGAAGTGTCTGCTCTCCAAACACCACAATATTATGTTCTATCTCATCACACTACCCTGTCTAGTGCCCGGAACATGACTTTTTTAATTTATTGTATCAATTGGTACCAACGTTTTGTACTGATATTACACTTGTCCAATGCAAAGTGTTATTGTCTTGCTCACACTCTGAAAATGATGAAATCACCTTTTAGACATTTAGTGAGTTCTGCACTAATAAATCACCGGATAGCGCATTACTGTTTTTAACAAACATTGTATCACTGTGTGAATGTCTTACTTCCTTCAAAATCATTCATACAATAATAAATTGCTGTGTCACTTGTCTGTGCAGGTTTAACAACCCGCTTGTAAACAGTCCCTGAACTGTCTACAGTGCTTGTAAACCTTGGTGCTGAAAATCCTGAGCCATAGACAGGAGAAGTCATTGAATGGTGGTTGTTTAAAATAAACTGTGGTGGTTGTCCTAGAATCTGTTTAAAAAACCTCATGCTCCAGTTATCCTTGACTCCGACATTGCAGGTGAGAGTAATAGTGCCTCCTGGAGGGACATTTCCAATTGATGGTTGTAGGGTCACAGTTTGACACTGAATATCTATTAACATAAGAAAGTGAGAAATGTAACAACATCAAGCAGGTACTTTATGCAATGTAAGGTAAAATCAAATAACCATAATATGCATACAGTTTATCCAGATCAAAAAATAATACAAACAGATAGACGATAGTTGCATTTTGAAACAGTGGATTCTCTCCATTTTAGATCTGTGACAGTATTTTTCTAATGCACTACCATTGTTTTATAGTCTTTGCCAGTTAGTTTATGCAAATTTACAGTACTGTGAGGCAGGTTGAATATTATTAAAGGCAATGCTGAAAACATTGTAAAACAGAAGTGGAGAGCATTATCAGAGCTGAGCGACTCCAAATGATGTGACAAACACAGCAGCGTTTTTTTGGTGCAGTTCTAAAGCACTTCTGGAAGAGACCTCCCAGTGCAGTAAATTCATAATTTTAAACAGAAAAAAAGTAAGGAGTCAAATATGTCATGAAATTTATTATAGTTCTGCCATTCAATGAAAAGATTTTGAGATTTTAGAAATGACGCACTAGATTTCAAACTGAGTAGAAAGCTTCCCCAAACTATAGACAAGAGTGGCAGTTTCTTTTGTCACCAGAAATACTCTTGGTTTTCCCTATTACAATGAGACAAAGAAGGAAAAGGGGGGGGGGGGGAGAGAGAGAGACTTTTGACATTATTTTGTGGCATTATATTGGCAAAGTTAAATCTCTGCACCTTGGTAGAAGTAATATGTTGATACACATGTTGTGTTCCAATCTGGGCATCTTGTAATAATGCAGGTCTCACCTTCAACTCATTCACTTTGTGCAGTTTATTAGAAATCACCTAGAACACCTGTGACCAGCTATGCGCTATTTATGTGTCCCATAAAAAGTTTATTCCATTGTTTATTTACTGATGAAGTGATGTAGTGATGTAACATAGTCCAGTGCAATTTATACATGTTTCACAGCATAAAGTGTATTACAATCAAATTCTAAATAGGACCTTCAGCACATAATAGGAGACTGGAAAACAAAACTGAATTCCCAAGAGATAAAATGAGTACAGACAAGCCAAAAGATATGGCAACAAATTAGGGAATCCGAGAAGCTGAAAATTGAGATAGAAGTGAAATGAATGCAACAGTTTAACAGGTTTAGGTACCTGGGAGGTGTGGGTGAGAAGGGAAGCCAGAATGAAGACGTCATAGCTTGAATAAGAGAGTTGTAGCCAGCTGGCAGAGAATATCAGGGGAAGTGTGTGACCGAAGAAAAACAATGACAAAGAAGCTGAAAAGCTAAGGTGTACAAAACACTAGTATGACCAGTACTATTGTATGGTACAAAAACTCGGGCAGTAAAGGAAGAGCGGTTGAGAAATCGTGAGGTAAGATGGATGAAGCACCTGAGATGACATGAAGAATGTAGGCAAAAATAACCCCAATTGCAAAGAAAGTTAAGGAGAACCAATTACAATGATTCACTTACATGTGAAGGAAAGCAGAAAGTGGTTTGTTAAAGAAGACCTGGGAGACTAAATGAATCACCAAGCTTGTACCAAGTGAATGGGGAATAGCTGCAGTCATTCTCTTGCATAACAGAGGACCTTTCACAGACACAGACAATTACAGACCCATAAAGTCTGACAAGCCTCATATGCAAAGCCATGGAAAGACTTATCATGGAATTAATCAATCAGGTCATAGGGAACCTAGACACACTGGACCCTTCTAAGTTTGGGTTCTTCAAGTGCAGGTCATACTTCCTCAGCCTCCTGGAATTTTTTGAAAAAAGGGTCACCAAAGCAATGGATGAACGCAAAACTGTACACAACACATAAATTGACCTGACCAAAGCTTTTGACACAATTCCCCACTCAGGCCTAAAAGAAAAACTAAATAAACTTGAATAAACCCCTATGTCATGTGCTAGATTGCCAATTGGCTCACAGATAGGCCATAGATAATCAAAATAGGGGACGTTACCTCCAAAAAGAGACCAGTCACCAGTGGAGTCCAACGGGATTCTGTGCTGGGACCTTTCCTGCTTGGCATCTATGTTTCTGAAGGAAAAAAACAGTATCAAAGGGCTCTGGCTACGTTTGCTAGTGACTTCAAGCTAGGAGCTGTCACTGAATCCCAAATAACTTAGCCAGTCTGCAGAAAGGTTTGTCTCAAATACATAAATGGTGTTTAAATCATGGTCTGAAACAAAATACCAGATAGTGCATTACTGTATCTTTTCAGAACTCATCTACTCCAGGAAACTACCACATTGACAATATGCCCCTAAGAGTTGGCCCAGTTGTTTGGGATTTGGGAACTTATGTGGCCCGTATCCTAACTTTTGACTACCATGCTGTGTTGTGCCCAGATCTATGGGTCTCATTGTTCCCCCTTTTTGTCAGCTTTCATTAAATATAATGACCCTTTTAGTGTATATCTGTCCAGACACATGCAAAAACTGGAATTACAAAAGAAATACCTTACTAAATGGATACAAGGCCAAAACAACATGTCTTACATTGACCAACTCAACGCCCTGTCACTATACTCTGTATCCTACAGACTGCTAAGAAGTGACCTGTGCCTGGCATAAAAAGCATCCACTGACTCATTACTGATGGATTTACTGTATATCAGCAGGTCAAATGGAATCAGAAATACTTGGTCTAGTGATCTAAACCTCTTCTGCAACATCTACAGAATGGTTTGGAGGGACAGGTACATTTCGCAGAGGATACCACTGCTGTGGAACTGACGCCTTGTCCACATAAAACAAAGTTCATCCCTGTCCATTTTGAAGGGCAACTTAGATATGTGGATGGTAAACAAAATTTATTCCAGGACTGTCCCTGTACTATTAATGGACAGATACCACTCCTAAATGCCTTATCCCTCACATAGGTCCCCTCAAATTGTCTGTTGTAGGATCCCAGTTATTCTCATTAGGGGTAATATATAATTATCAACCATGGAATTTCTAAGGGCAGTCTAAATGGGTAGGTTGTTTTGAGCACAAAAAGGGAATCTGGTGAGGCTTAAAATGGCACAAAAGGACCGCTAGCCTAGTACTTACCTATGAACTTATGGGACATAGGGAGTAGGTAGGTGGAAACAAGGATGTCCAGCCAAGAGATGCATGGATTGTCTGAGAGAGGACTTGCGACAGACAGGCATGACTGTTGAAAAAGATAGGAGAGTGGTACTGAATTGACAATGGTGGCAACAGTTGATACAACACCTCAACATGTGTCAAAAATGAGACAATGGGGCTGATGATGATAATAATTCAGTAACATGTCCCATTTAAATAGCTCTTTGTTTAAAACACTGCTGTCTGCTAGAGGAAAATTCTCACCCATTCTGTTGTGGGAACTTTACATACTCACTCAATTTTGTTTTGGCCGTAAACGATGAGGTCACAGCTAATAGATGCAAACAGAAAGGACTCTTTCAAGTTTTGGTTCCTGAACTGCAAGAGTATTAAATTATTCTTCACCAAAATCTAGCTAGTAACACCTGAAATGGTATACATTTGTGACCTAATAGCTCATTTTTTAAGCTCCTTGACAAGAGCTCTCTCTGTCTCTCTCTCTATGGAAAAAAAAAATATATATATATATATCCATATATATATATATATATATATATATATATATATATATGGATTCACTTCATAATCTCGAAATACTAAAGCATCAGATTTCATTGTCTCGAAACTATGAAACCGAATCCACAAAACACCGAAACTACAAAACCCCGAGCCCAAAACCACGAAATTCAAAACACTGAACAAACCGCATACACTACACCATACATACACCACAACATCCACATCACAACATAAACAAACAAAAACTATACACATACACAACTCATACACACATAAGCAATCCCCCCTGCACCCCCCATGTAGGGGTCTGCGCCTCTTCCCCCACTTATATACTAACTCCGAGATCGCACAAACAGGAAACAAAACAAACTCACACGTGCACATTCTCCAGTCCCTCACACACATCAAACATATCAGCACACTCAAACACACTCTAACCCCCACTCAAATCCCTTACAAAACACTCACTTACCTGACAAAACACCCAGATCCACACATGGCACCGTTCACCATAAATGCACAATCCCGGACATCACGTAGAATAAGGCCATAACCGCGAATTTGAGATATTCGAATTCACTATTATGAACTTTCGCTATTTTAAACATTCGGGTTTATAGTCTGAAGATACTGAAATTTGACATTTCAGTATTTCGAGATTATAAACGGCTCCTATATATATATATATATATATATATATATATATATATATATATATATATATATATATATATATATATATATATATATAAAAAATGTATGGCTGCAAGGACAGGACAGGATTAGTCAGAATAATTTTTGTATGCAGTGATACTATGGTATGTTGAAAAACTGAAGGACACAGGAAACAGAGCTTGGTATACCCAGTTATATTCCAAATATGCTACAGCATATGCTTTGATAAAATAAGCATTTTTTGTATGTGCTATTTGAACAACATTTTTTGAATGTCTGCTTGGCTACATTTTTATACTGAAAAGGTATAATGAATAGAAACCTGGTCTGTTTAGGGCTGGGGGCTAAATTTGTGCAGCAAGGTATTGTCAACAAATATTTCTGATTTATTCACCATCTAATTGCTTTTACCATTATTTAAAAACATTTGATTTCTTATATAAAATAAAAGTTTAGCAATTTGTTGGGAAGGTTTACACTGCTGGACATTATCCATGACATAGTTAAATGGCCAGGCTTTTCATGTTATGCTTCACAGTGTATAGGGGTGTGAATGACCATGTATTTCTATATCTGGTATTATGGTGCCATCTGTCATTTAGTTTATTTATTGACATTTGTTAATCGGGTTAGTCCAAATGGGCTTGTGGCCCATTTTCTGTGGAGACCCGAGGAGAAAAGCTACAATAAAACAGAAAAAAATACAGTTTACAAGATAAAATGCAAGAAGCAGTTATATATACAGCTTTGTACTTGTACATTCAACATATGGAGATTATACAGAGATAAAAATTCTTAAGTCAAGGAAGAAAGATATTAATAGTTGAGCAGGGTAACTTAAGTATATACATTATTTACATCAGTTAAAAAAATCAAACTTCAAAGAACTTCAGCAGTGATGGTTTAATATCATTTGAGTAGAACATAATTTCTGAGGCGGAGAAATGCCTATGTATAAAGAGGAGGGAAAAAACAGGAGAGGGGGAGTTAAGTTGGGGCTTGACAGGGGCAGGTTTTGGAGTAAAGTAGATGAAGTTTAAGTTTCTCTTTGAAATGAGATGGGTGTACTATACTGCATATTTCTCTAGGAAGTTTAGTCCAAGCTTGGGCCATAGAGTACTTATATAGGAGTTTGCCCACTGATTTTTTGAGATAATATATTTGTAGTAGATGCTGGTTAGATGTCCAGAGGGTACGAGGTGGAGAGTAGATGGTGATGAAGGAAGAGAGAACAGGACATGCAGCAGGTTTATAAAGAATAGTGTGTATCATTTGAAGTTGGGCTAATAAAAATAGATGTGGGAGTTCTAGCCAGTTGAGAGAGTTAAGAGCAAGGCAGTGGTGTGTGTTGTAGGGAGAGCTGGTGATGAATCGAGCTATCTTATGATAGGTTTGCTGGAGTTTGTTTAGGGTAGTAGTTTGTATATGTGTGAGCACAGGGGCAGCGTAAAGAAGTGATGGGAGAAGCAGAGCTTGAGCAAGGGAGAGTTTGGAGTTAGTAGTTAAGAATCATTTGTGGCAGTATAGTAAACCGAGCTTCTGATTTGTCTTCTTGATGCATTGTAGGATGTGCAAGTTGAAATTGAGTCCATCATCAATAATAACGCCTAGGAGTTTGGTGTGGGATTCGGGTTTAATAGTAGTGTTATTTGAGGAAGTGATGGCAAAGGAGGATTTGTGGTGAGCTAGAGAGTGAGGGAGAAATAGTAATAGCGTGGTCTTTTTAGGGTTGAGGATGAGTAGATTAGTAGATAACCAGCTTTCTGTGGCTAGGAAGACCTGTTGAGTGAGGTCATGGAGTTCAGAGATGTTATTTGAGGTAGAGATCAGAGTAGAATCATCTGCGTATTGTATGAGGGAAGATATATTGCAACCTGTATGAAGATCATTGGTGAAAATGTTAAATAGAAGGGGCCCTAGGATGGAGCCTTGTGGGACCCCTGTTAGCACAGATAGGAAAGGAGAGGAAGAGGAGTGCCATTTTACTGATTGTTGCCTGCAAGATGAGTAACTGGGGAACCAGACAAGGGAGGTGGAACTCATATTGAGATTAGCAAGTTTGGATAGTAGGAGAGTATGGGAGACTGTATCGAAAGCTTTAGATAAATCAAGGAAGAGACAAGATATCAGTTTGTTATTGTCTAGGGCCTCAGCAACGGTATGAGTGAAGGATAAGATGGCAGTAGTTGTGCTGTGGGTAGGACGAAAACCATGCTGGGTGGGAGTGAGCAGGTTGTGATCAAGGAGGTGTTTGAGTAGTTGTGAATGGATACATTTTTCAAGTATCTTGGAGGGGGGGTAGAATGGCTATAGGTCTGTAGTTAGATGGGTCAGTTGAGATACCACCTTTATGCAAAGGGATAGTGTAAAAGGATTTCCATAATAGAGGGACAGTAGACTTTTGTATAGATCTGTTAATAAGTATAGATACTGGGTAGGCAATGGAGTCTGCAGCAGGTTTAAGGGAGGAGGGAGGTGGGTTATTTGTAGAGGGAGAGCAAAGTTTGAGCTTTTGGAGAAGTGATCGGATGTGGGAAGTGGAAACTGAGTGTAAAGAAAAATGGGTTTTGTTAGATGGGTTGGGAGTGGTTGTCAGTACAGCTGGGAGGCATGAGTGTTTGAATAGTTTCAATGAAATGTTTATTGAGCAGAGTAGCTGTTTCAAGAGGAGGTAAGTTAGGGTAAGGGGAGGGGTTTCCGGGGGAGCCAGGAGAAAGGATTTTATTAATAGTTGTCCAGAACATTTTAGGGTTGGATTTGTTATTAAGTTGGGCAGTGTTATAGAAGAACTTTTTATCATTATTGGTATGCTTTTTAATGAGATTTATCAGACATCTGTAGTTGTGAAATAGGGGTAAGTCTTTAGTTTTTATCCAAGCTTTCCATGCTTTGTCTCTTTCAAGCATAAGAGATTTTTTTTTTTTTTTTTGAAAGCCAGGGGGCATGGATAGATTTTAGTCTGATTTTTCCTGGAGGGGGCGAGTGAGTTCAGGGTGTCAAGGAAAATTACTATTAAATCTATTTATGGCATCACTGAGAGGGATTTGCTTGAGGATGGACCAGTCTATGGATGATAAAATTAAATTGGGTTAGGTTGAAGTTGGAGAGTTTGCAACAGTCTCTATAGAGGTGAGATTTGGGAAGTTGGAGGGGAGTGTCGAAGGGCAGAGATAGGTAGGTGGTCACTAAGTTGGTCTGGGTGTGTTGTAGGGGTAAGGCATAGTGGAGGGGAGTTGGTTAGTATCCAGTCAATTATTGAGCCAGAGTTTGTGGGGTTTTTTGTAGACAATTTGGAGCTGATATAAGCTGGTGAAAACCATGTAGACTTATACTAAGTTGGGGAAAGTCAATTTTCAATTTGGACCAGTCTATGTTGACATCACCTAAGATGAGGGTTTCATGTGGTATGTTTTGGGAAAACCAAGATAAAATTATCTCATGGATTGCTAAGTTGTTTCCTGGAGGGATATAGATGGAGGCAATAACTAGTTTTTTATGGGTGTTGAGGTGGTAATTTAGACCTAAGAGTTCTGCAGGATGTAAGTCAGGGATGGGTGTGGGAAATGGAGAGAGGTTGACTAAATTTGAGTATAAGATGGCTACACTACCTCCTTTTTTTGGTGTTCTGTCTGAGCAGTAGATGTTATAACCCAATGGGAGTATTTCCTTACTTGAGATATGTGGCTTAAGCCATGTTTCGGATAAAGAAATAATATGTAGGGTAGTATGGGCTACCCATGCATGGAATTCAGTAATTTTGTTGGTTAGGCTCTGAATGTTGAGGGCATATATGGATAAGTGATTAGTAGGTGGAGAGTCTGGTAGAGTAGGCAGGCAGGAGGGAGAGATGTTAGAGGGGGTAGGGGAGGTAGTGGCTAAGGGAGGTGGGTGGTTGTAGGGAGAGTTTGAGGGACCAGGGTTAGGGTGGATATCGCCAGATGCAAGTAAGCCATTTAGTAGATAAAACTTTGTAGTAATGGCTAGGTGTAGTTGTAAAATTTTGTAGTAATGGCTAGGTGTAGTTTATGCAACTTAAGTTTAGGTTTATAAGTAGGAGGGTATGCTTTCACTCTGTATAGTTTGTGATAGCATGAGGTGGAGAGATTGATTCCCTAACCAGGAAAAGCCGAAAGAAGAAGATATTACTACCCCAACACCACCTTGTATTCTGTCCTTCTTTGTTGCTATTTCATATTACTTCCTTGCACACAATCCATCTCTCTACCTATCCAATCATCCATCCATCCAGAACCCCAGTTTTGCATGTGGGGGTTGGGGTGTCACTTCAACAGTAGCGATCATTTATTGCCAATATTCACACCACCAGGTGGCTATAATAACTTTTTTTTTTACTATTTCCTCATCTCCTTCCACTCCTTTTATACATTCTCTGCAGCCTTTTTTCCTCCTCCATTTTTGTAGTTTCTAGTCTGATAGCCATGGCCCAGAATACAAACTTCTGCTAGTTTTTATGGTTATTTTACTTTGTCTCAGTGGCTTTGTTTTACTTCATGGTTTTCCTTGTCATGTTTATATGTGAAGCTGATTTTATTATGCCTGTTTACAAAGGTGCTTACTACACTTTCTGTAGATATCTTGAACTAACTTGTTGACTGCTGTATTTGAATGTTTTGTGTACATTCCAAACACATGGATTTGTTATGTTCCCTCCTTGTTTAGGTATTCTCTTATGTTTTGAAGTGAAATAGATAGGGATTTTGTTAAGTGCATTCACAATTAAATAAAGAACTACAGAATTTTATATTATTAGGTGTATGCTTTTCTATCTGCAAATATCCCAAGGCAAATGCCTTCTTAGCAGTTGCAAATGTCTTAGCAGAAAGAAGCCTTAAGCAGACAGCATACAGTTGTAAGTCAGTCTGTTTAGGTGAGTCAGGATTGTGTAAATTGTGAATATAATAACTGCAGGTTGGTGAGGGAACAGGGATTGGCACATTTCATGAGAAATATGGGCAGGTAAGGTAATTAGCTTCAAATGAGTATCTGTGCTTTTGGAGGCTGGGATAAAAGTAACATGGGGAAGAAATTCAAAGAAGGATCCAGCCAAGTGTGGAGTGAACCTGTTTGAAGGAAAGATGAACCGAATTCAGTTAATTTGTTTCTTAGGTAGAAGTCTGCAAGGAGAAAGTGTAAACTTCATTGGAAGTCCTGGCAAGAGAGACGCTGATTGTTTCACAGTAAAAGACTGGTGATCTTCAACTGTTTTCTTACTTCTGAACCAGAATCTGAAGTTGTATATAGGACTATTAGCACCTGTGTTTAATTGTTCGTTGATGCCTGACTTGACTGTTGCCATTTGTGTGGCTAAAAGACTGAAGTGTTTTATTTTATTTTACCAGTTGCTGCCATATATATTTTCACTTCAGTTAGCCCTGTTCTTGAATTTTAACAACAAAACAGCTAAGTCTTCCATTGAATTGTGATTTGTCTGCTTTGTAACACTACAAGACTATGTCATGACACAGCCTTATGTGATACTGTAATCACATCTTTTCAGTAGTATATCACTTGGTACTGAATTAATTTGGTATTCATGTTATTTTAGTGCAGTGCAAATGGTTATCTTTGCCATACTCTGAAAATGAGGAAATCACTGTATTGTGCAGTTATCAACATCTGGTTTACACAGCACTGTTTTTGACAGCAATGGTATCACTGTGTGAATGTTTTGCTTGCATCAAAATCTTTCATGCAATAATAAATTGCTGTGTCTCAAGGTAAGTTATACAGTGGCCTTGAGAAGCTGCAGGGAGCATCCACTATATGTTAGGACTTCTTTGAGAGCCATGTAACCCTCTGCTGACTAAGTACCGTCTGAATACCTTCAAAAAGCAGCTAAAGCAGTTGCTTATCTTGTATCCATACTTATAAACAGAATCATAAAAGAAGGAACCATTCCTTATATCTGGAAAATCTCCCACATTATCCCGTTACACAAAGGCGGTAACTCCAATGATTATTCCAACTATAGGCCCATAGCTCTCTTATCTCCCTTAGCAAAAGTTATGGAAAAATGCATTCACCATCAACTAATAAACCACTTAACCCTACATAATGTACTAGCTAACTGTCAGCATGGCTTCAGGCCATTCCATAGTACCACCACAGCTCTCCTATCTTTCACCGACTCTATCAATAAAAAACGTAATAACAACATCTTCTCATTAGCCCTCTTTATTGATCTGTCAAAAGCTTTTGATATGGTCAACCACCCCCTACTCTTAAAAAACTATTGAATCCCTTTCACTAGACTCCAAGGCTGTTCTCTGGTTCAAGTCCTACCTTACCAATAGGCAACAAGCAGTCCTCTGGGAGAATAATCTGTCAGCCCTTCTGCCAGTCTCCCTCGGAGTCCCACAGGGCTCCATTCTAGGTCCACTTTTATTCTCTTTATTCATCAACGACCTACACTAGCAATCCCTCAAGCTACCTGCATACAATATGCAGATGATTCCACGCTCATATGTTCGGCCAACTCCACATCCAAACTACAATCTCTAACCCAGACAGTATTTAACACAGTCGAGACTTGGTTCGTGAAATGCTGCCTCCTTTTGAACACTATAAAAAAACTCTTACTCTTCACACCCAACAGTAAGTCTCCCCCTATAAATTTCTCTATCAAATCGAATAATAGCACACTTATAACCCCCGACTCTACCACCAAACTGCTAGGAATCATAATTGACAATAACCTTACCTTTGATAACCATATAAATAACACTATTAAAGCCGTAAATAGAAAATTGGGCTCCTATAGAGAATAAAACCCTTAACACCAACAGCCAGAACTACAATTGCTCACTCCCATCTAATCTCAACTCTACTCTATGTTTCCCCCATTTATACTAACCTAAAGAAAAATAATCTTGCTAAACTAGCCAATTCCTATAACAATATTGCCAGATTTGCAACTGGGAACCCATTTAAAACGCACCACTGTCTGAACCTACAACAGCTAGACTGGCTCGAATTAAAAAACATCGTGATCCTTTCCCAACTTACCATTGTCCATAGAATATTCTACCAGCCTAACAACACACCAATACTTTCTAACTTTATTACCCCCTATACAAACCTCAATTCCTTACGCTCCTCCACCAAACTACTGGCTACCATAAGCAAGTCCAATAACTTGGCAGGTGACTCCTTGTTTTCTAATACCGCTGGAAAATATTGGAACCTGTTACCATCAGATCTAACTTTACTTCCCTCCTTTCCACTCTTTAAACAAAGTCTCAAGAAACATCTTAAAACAAAATGGTTATGTCCGTGCTGCTACCCTGACTAATTCTCTGCTTTAGCTATTGCCCTATCTCTTTACTGCCTCCTCCGCCAATTAATACTGTTTTCCCCTTGGGAAGTAATAACCGTCTTAAATTATTCTTACAACTAGAAACTGAGATGAATGAAATTGTGTATGTATTGTAAGCTACCTCACATGTCTTTATGAATGTGTGCCTTATCCTTTTAGGTATTAGTTCCATAAATAGTATTATCTCTTTAGCTAATGCTCTCTGATTATTTTAACATAATTTCATTTATATTAATGTAGAAAATATTTTATGTTGTGTTGCTCAAATAAGTATGAATTCTTTTTTAACTAGCGAATACTCTTATTTTTAACATAATTTTCTTTCATATTTGTGCATGTTAATTTTTTTTTTTTTATGTTACTTTGGAGCTTTTCTCCCTGGGCCTCTTCTGAAAATGGAAATATATCCAATTGGACTGGCCCGGTTAACAAATGTAAAATAAAATACATAAAATAAAATAAATATTCAGTTGGTTGCAGGAAATTTAAACTGGAAGCTAGAAGTCAGGATATCTGTTTCAGGTTAGTGCCAAAGATTCATTCTTTGCTTTGTTAAGGAGCTACTGCCAGTAGCCAAAGGTACAGGGTTTGACTCTTTCCACCTACCTTTGCCTGCTGTGTGTGACAACAAGCAAGTCACATAACCAGGCAGTGGTTCAGGGTAGTCCCTGAAAAGGGACACTTCTGTCACCTGAGCATACCAATTAAATGCATAAAACAAAAGGATGTATTTCAACAAAGGACATGCATTATGGCTATATACCTAGCAATGCTTTCTGTGGTGCAATAGTTTGCAGCCATCAGCAATGCTGACTGCTATTCAGTATTCATACACTGTACGTTTTAGACAAATTAAATGCTATTGATAGAGTTTGAGATTCTGTTGTAATTAACATAGTGTGTGATGCAAAAACAAATAATACTATGAATTCTACCATTGTACCATGAAATTGCTTCCAAGTATGTATAATGTTTACTTTTCAGTTTGTATGAGTTTTGATATTACATCCAATAAAATCTTAAAAAAAAATGAAATGCTACCAGAAAAAACAATATTCCATTTTGAAAGAAATGTTAGTAATAACAGCACCTGTTAAAATATGTGAGATTGGAAACATAGTTAACGTGCAGTGACGTTTTATTCAGTGCATGAGTACGACTCACTAATGACTTTCAGAAACTTGAAATTCATATGGACGAGATCATATCATTGAGTTTCTGAAAACTCAAACATAACACAAAAAAAAAAAAAGCCCAAAAATCTACTTTTTTTTACAAGCCCCCACACCCCCAGCAAATTATATATACCAATTCCAGGACTGCACTACCGTGAAGAAAAGAGTACATTTCCAGATCTTCGCTGTAACATGATCTCAGTTCAAAAGTACTGAGTTTTCAAAAACTCGATGATATGATTTCGACAATATGAATTTCAAGTTTCTGAAAACTCAGTGAACTAATAGGGACCTCTCCCTCTCTCTCTCTCTCTCTTTATATATATATATATATATATATATATCTATCTATATATATATATATATATATATATATATATATATATACACACACACACACACACACACACACACGTGCTTATACATACATACATATAAGCTGTTAGTTGCATACAATTATATTACTACCCCAACAGGGTGGCCACGGTGGTACAGCAGTTAGTATTCTTGCCTCACAGCAAGAGGTTCTCTGGTTCGATCCTCGGCTGCGATGCCTTCTGTGTGGAGTCTGCATGCCCTTAGTCTGCATGCCCTCCCTGTGGTTGTGTGGGTTTCCTCTGGATGCTTCAGTTTCCTCCCAAAGACATGCTGCAGGTGGATTGGACACTCTAAATTGGTCCTAGGTGTGTGCCTTCTGTGGAAGGTTGGGTGCCGGGCTGGCAACTCGACACTGTAAAACTCTACTGCCAATCATAAGCAGACAGGTGTTCTGCTGTGGCGACCCCTAACCAGGAAAAGCCGAAAGAAGAAGATATTACTACCCCAAAACACCTTGTATTCTGTCCTACTTTGTTGCTATTTCATATTGCTGCACTGCACACCATCCATCTCTCTACCTATCCATTCATCCGTCCATCCAGAACCCCAGTTTTGCATGTGGGGGTCGAGGTGTCACTTCAACAGTAGCAATCATTTATTGCCAATATTCGCACCACCAGGTGGCTATAATAACTTTTTTTTACTCTTTCCTCATCTCCTTCCATTCCTTTTATACATTCTCTGCAGCCTTTTTTCCCCCTCCATTTTTGTAGTTTCTAGTCTGATAGCCATGGCCCAGAATACAAACTTCTGCTAGTTTTTGTGGTTATTTTACTTTGTCTCAGTGGCTTTGTTTTACTTCATGGTTTTCCTTGTCATGTTTATATGTGAAGCTGATTTTATTATGCCTGTTTACAAAGGTGCTTACTACACTTTCTGTAGATATCTTGAACTAACTTGTTGGCTGCTGTATTTGAATGTTTTGTGTACATTCCAAACACATGGATTTGTTATGTTCCCTCCTTGTTTAGGTATTCTCTTATGTTTTGAAGTGAAATAGATAGGGATTTTGTTAAGTGCATTCACAATTAAATAAAGAACTACAGATTTTTATATTATTAGGTGTATGCTTTTCTATCTACAAATATCCCAAGGCAAATGCCTTCTTAGCAGTTGCAAATGTCTTAGCAGAAAGAAGCCTTAAGCAGACAGCATGCAGTTGTAAGTCAGTCTGTTTAGGTGTCAGGTAGTGTAAATTGTGGATATAATAACTGCAGGTTAGTGAGGAAACAGGGATTGGTACATTTCATGAGAAATATGGGCAGGTAAGGTAATTAGCTTCAAATGAGTATCTGTGCTTTTGGAGGCTGGGATAAGAGTAACATGGGGAAGAAATTCAAAGAAGGATCCAGCCAAGTGTGCAGTGAACCTGTTTGAAGGAAAGATTAACCAAATTCAGTTAATTTGTTTCTTGGGTAGAAGTCTGCAAGGAGAAAGTGTAAACTTCATTGGAAGTCCTGCAAGAGAGACACTGATTGTTTCACAGTAAAAGACTGGTGATCTTCAACTGTTTTCTTACTTCTGAACCAGAACCTGAAGTTGTATATGGGACTATCGGCACCTGTGTTTAATTATTCGTTGACGCCTGACTTGACTGTTGCCATTTGTGTGGCTGAAAGACTGAAGTGTTTGTTTTATTTTATTTTACCAGTTGCTGCCATATATATTTTCACTTAAGTTAGCCCTGTTCTTGAGTTTAACAATAAAACAATTAAGTCTTCCATTGAATTGTGATTTGTCTGCTTTGTAACACTACAACACTGTGTCATGACACAGCCTTATGTGATACTCTAATCACATCTTTTCAGTAATATATCACTTGGTACTGAATTAATTTGGTATTCATGTTATTTTAGTGCAGTGCAAATGGTTATCTTTGCCATACTCCGAAAATGAGGAAATCACTGTATTGTGCAGATGTCCTTCATGGTTCACTGTTGCAGTCATGACTGTAGGGTTCTTCCTGCCAGCAGCAGCCCTCGATCGGCCAGAATCCCAAAGTCTGGATTGGGCGTCAGCTGAGGTCACTTTTATGCTGACATCAATGCGCCAGGAAGTATAAAGACCTCAGCTGACGCCATTACCCCAGTCTTTCTTGCCGCGCGGTGCCCTGAGCAGTTCGCTGATGCTGGTCGGCCTACTCCTGTCTGTTTTTGGATTTACTTCCAGGATTTTTCATTTTTTAAGATAAGTACCCCATTGGGGAGGTCTTTTTCTTGCTCGAGTCAGATGTCAGAAAAAGTTAATAATTGTATTTCTTGTGGGAAACAAATACCTCATAGGGATTTTCACTCTTATTGTATTCCCTGCCTGGGGCCCTGACCACGACGTTGCTAATTGTGGGTTTTGTGCTAGATTTAATCAGCATACTATTAGGCGTAGGTCCAACTTTGCCTTCTACTATTTTGGTAAAAGGTTTAATTATAATATGTCTTCGGATTTTTTTCTGGCTTCTGGTGTGTGTAAGAGGCGTAAAGATAAAGACAGGCCTCCGAGGTCCAAAGCAGAGGATATTACTCAGTTATTGCCAGTTGCTGGTTCGTCGGTCGTCAGTGAGGCGCCTTTGCAGCCCCTGTCTTCCGCCTCTTTTGAACCAACTGCCTGTACCAACTCTGGTGTGGAGCTGATGGGGCCTTCAGAATTGCCAGGGAATGGACCTTCGGATACTGCTCCCTCAGTTGGGTCTGGAGCCGGTAGGCAGGTACTGGCTTCTGAGGGAGTTTTCAGGCCTTCACAGCTTCATGTAAATATGGATTCAGTTTTGCATTCTAAGACAATGACTAGGGCTCCAGCTAAAAAGAAATGGCAAGCACAGACGCCTTCTGATCAGGGTCCTAGGCCACAAAGGCAGATGCTTAGGATGGCTGAAGATTTGTTATCTATGATCAGGGGTTCTCATCCCCCTCCTGACAAAAAGCCTAGATTACAGTCTGATTATGATTCTTCAGACCAAATTTCTGTTTCTTCTGCTTCTTCCCTTGAGCATGATTGTTCCTTTCCTCCTTATGAGGATTCTGATGCTGAAGATTCCTTTCCTTCAGCCTCTCCTCCTGTGGATTATTCTTTTGGTGAAACTTTGCATGATATGAGGGAGCATTTTCACTGGGAAGGGCAGGAATTCTCTGAAACCAAGAAAAGGCTTAGGGATTTTCTTCTTCTCCCTCAGCATAAGCCTCTTGCTATTCCTCCTGTATTGGACATTGTAGATGATGTTTTTTCAGAAGCTTCCCTCTCTCCTGATTCTTTTCCCCCTGCTCCTGTCAAACCAGATAGGTATTATAGGGTTCCAGATTCTCACAAGTTTCTTAATCTTTCACCTGATCCGGAAACAATTTCTCAGGGCCCTAAGGGTGTTAAGGCGGCCTCTGCTAAACATCCTATTCCCTCTGACCGAGAGTCCAGAGCTTTGGAAAGATGGGGTAAAAAAGTTTATACTTCTGCTACATTGTCTACTAGAGCTTTGAACTGTCAATTTCATATGCTAAAGTATCAGCAATACCTTTTGTCTGTATTTAAACAAAAGATGTCAGCTGTTTCCATTGGTGCGGATGACAAGGAGTTAAAGGATTTATTGCATGCTACTGAACAAGTGGGTAAACATACCCTGCATTGTGGTTTTGATTCTTTGGAAGCTTCTTGTAGGGCTGCGACAACTGGCGCAGTTATTAGAAGACATGTTTGGTTAAAGGAACAAAGCTTGCCGGATCAGGTTAAAGCCAAACGTTTGGATGCCCCTTTGCAGCACGATGTTTTGTTTGGGGCCAGAGCTGAAGAGGTATTAAAGAAAATGGAGGACAAAGCCAAATCTATGCAGACAGTTAAGGATTTTCTACAGGTGCAACCTCCTAGATTTAGCAGGCACTGGCCAGCTAAACCTTGGTCCTTTCTGAGCTCGGACAGGCCTCAGAGAAGCAGATTCAGGCGTTCCAGAGGTAGGGGACAGGCACAAACCCTTTTTAGGAATAGGCAGTGGCCTGCCCCCTCTCCCAAAGGTGGTGAAGAGAAGTCTCAACCCTACAGTCTTTATGACTCTCCCTTTCTGGTTCCAGGGGCTCCTCTCCTGGAAACACCTTTGGGAGGAAAGATTTCTCTTTTTTATCAAAACTGGGGCCACATAACCCGGGACAAATGGGTTCTGGACATAGTCTCGAGAGGTTACAGATTTCATTTCCACACCTTGCCAAGACCGAACGGTTGGCCAGATCTGCCGAATCATCAATGGGCAGAGGCACAACTGCAGGTTCAGTCCCTCTTAGCTATGAGGGCCATAGAATTGGTACCAAATTTAGAAATAGGGCAAGGTTTTTATTCAAGACTTTTCCTGGTTCCCAGGAAGGAAATTCGTGGAGACCAATCCTGGACCTTTCCGTACTAAACACCTTCCTAGATGTACCAAAATTCAAGATGCTCACTCTGCAGCAGCTGCTGCCTATGTTGGGCAAGAACGCTTGGATGGTGACTCTGGACTTAAAGGAAGTTTACCTGCATATTCCTATAAGGCGAGAGTGTAGAAGGTATCTGAGATTCAAAGCGGGCTCAAAGCATTACCAGTTCTCTGTGCTGCCCTTTGGCTTATCTAGTGCGCCCAGGGTCTTCACAAAGTGCCTGGCACCAGTAATGGCATTTTGCAGACAGAAGGGGATTCAAATATACCCTTATCTGGACGACTGTCTTATTCAAGCGGACGACAAAGACACTCTACTTCAGCATCTAGCTTTTGTGCAGCATCTTCTACAGTACCTCGGATTCACAGTGAATCTAAAGAAGTCAAATCTGGTGCCCACACAACAAATTACTTTCCTGGGTGCTCTTCTTAGTACTACAACCCAGATGGCTTCCTTGACACCAGACAAAAAAGCGCAACTGGCTTCTTTCTAACACCTGGCTTCAATGAAACAGCTGACTGCAAGAAAGGTTCTGCAGGCTTTAAGTTACATGGCTTCCTGTATTCTCCTAATACCATATGCAAGACTGCATATGAGGAAACTACAGTGGTACCTCAAGAGTGTGTGGTCTCAGCATTACCACAGTTTGGAAACAATGATCATGATTTTGCCTTGTCTACAGCAAGAGTTTCTTTGGTGGGCCGAAGCCTGTCTCCAGAACAAGGGGAGGCCTTTTTGTCCTCCACCAATCAACCAAGTTCTGACAACGGATGCTTCAGATTATGCCTGGGGAGCCCACATGCACGGGAGATGTCTTCAGGGTGTTTGGACAAGGGAGCAAATTCACCTGCACATAAATTTGAAGGAGATGCTCGTCGTTCAGAATGCTCCGATAGCCTTCAGGGACTTTCGTCTACCAGGGCAATTGTTGATAAAGACAGACAACACTACAGTGATGTGGTACATAAACAAGCAGGGATGCTCTCACTCTTACCCCCTGTCCAGGTTAGCCATGGCTCTGTCGTACACTGTACTGACCTGCAGAGTCCACTTACAGGCACAATTCCTGCCAGGAAAAGACAACACTCTGGCAGACACATTGAGCAGGACACTTTCGGATCCACATGAATGGATGTTGGATGTTCAGATATTCAGGATGATAGTACAGGCATGGGGATGTCCGGACATAGATCTTTTTGCATCCCCTCAGAATCATCAACTTCCAACATTCTGCACCTGGACCTACCACAAACTAGCATGGCAAGTGGATGCCCTCTCATTCAGTTGGAAACACCTCTCATATGCTTTTCCTCCTTTTCCTCTTCTACCTCGGGTACTTCTGAAGATAAAACAGGACAGACCATAAATGATTTTACTGGCTCCCAATTGGCCTCGACAATTCTGGTATTCCACTCTGATGAACCTAGTTCAGGAGCCTTCCTGGATTCTGCCTCAAATCCCTCATCTACTGTCTCAACAGGATGGCCGGATCCTGCACACTCATGTCAAAACTCTGAATCTAGCTGCCTGGTGGATCCAGGGTCTGTAAACACCTCTACTCTTTCCAAACAGGTAATGGATGTAATCCTTGAAGCTAGATGGCCCAGCACTAGGAAGTCTTATGCAGGTAAATGGAAAAGATTTTGCTCCTGGAATCGGGTCTAAGGTGGTGATTCTACTGTTCCGAACATTCCTCTGATTTTAAAGTATCTGGCAGAGTTGTTACATATGGGCCTATCTTTTTCATCTATTAAGCTTCATGCTTCTGCTATTTCTGCACATTACAATACGGATCCTTCGATTTTTTTTCTTATCCATTACTTAAACAATTTCTTAGAGGGGCTAAGAATGTTTGGCCCCCTATAAGAGCACCTGTTCCCACTTGGGATCTTAACTATGTTTTGGAAAAATTAACCTTGTCTCCTTTTGAACCTGCAGCTTCCACGGATTTAAAATTTTTGTCTTGGAAAACTGCTTTTCTTTTAGCTATAACCTCTGCTAGAAGAATTTCGGAATTGCAAGCACTCATGGCTGTGGAACCCTTCATTATTTTTCATCAGGACAGGGTAACCCTAAGGACTAATCCCACCTTTATTCCTAAGGTGGTTTCGGCAGTGGCCTTGAATCAGACTATTCATTTGCCTACTTTTTATCCTAATCCTCAAAGTGAGGAAGACAGTCTTTTGCACTCTTTGGACGTACACAGGCAGCTTCGTTTTTACCTGGACAGGACCAAGATATTCAGGAAATCTGACCAATTGTTTGTCGCTTATGCTCCTACTGTTCTAGGGAAAGCAATCACTAAGCAAACTATTTCTAAGTGGATTGCCCATTGCATCAAGTTCTGTTACTCTTATCATGGCAATCCAGTTCTTGTTAATATTCGGACTCATTCTACCCAGGCTACTGCTACTTCAGCAGCCTTTCTTTGTGGGGTTCCTACCAAGGATATTTTAGAGGCTGCTACTTGGAGTTCTGTGCATATGTTTTCTAAGCATTACAACCTCCCTCTCTATTCTAAATCTAGGGCCGGTCTTGCTTCTGCGGTTTTGCAAAGTTTTGTGGCCACTCCTTCTGTTTCTTCTCCAGCCACCCTTTCTTAGCTTTGGGACTCAACCCTACATTCATGACTGCAACAGTGAACCACAAAGGACATAGTACAGTTGTGTACTCTTACCATAAATGTAGATGTCCGTGTGTGTTCACTGTTGCAGACTGAGTTACCCTCCTTCCTACCCTCTCTTTTGTTTTTTTTCTTTGAGTATTGTCTGTTATGAGGTATTTTGACTGCTGAGGTTTTGGGCAACTGACATCTGGGGCAAGAAAAACTGGGGTAATGGCATCGGCTGAGGTCTTTATACTTCCTGGCGCATTGACGGCAGGATAAAAGTGAGCTCAGCTGACACCCAATCCAGACTTTGGGATTCTGGCTGATTGAGGGCTGCTGCTGGCAGGAAGACCCCTACAGTCATGACTGCAACAGTGAAGACACTCGAACATCTACATTTATGGTAAAAGTACACAACTGTACTTTATCAACATCCGGTTTACACAGCACTCTTTTTGACAGCATTGTTATCACTGTGTGAATGTCTTGCTTGCATCAAAATCTTTCATGCAATAATAAATTGCTGTGTCACTTGTCTGTGCAGATTTAACGATCAGCTGATAAACAGTCCCTGCACCGTTTGTACTGCCTGTAAACCTGGGAGCTAAAAACCCAGAGCCATAGCGAGGAGAACTGTAGGTGTGGTGGTGGTTGAAAATAAATTCTGGAGCTTCACCTGGAGCTTGTTTAAAAAAACCTCATGCCCCAAGTTATCCTTGACTCCGACATTGCAGGTAAGAGTAACAGTCCCTCCTGGAGCGACATTTACAGTCAAAGGTTGGAAGGTCACAGTCTGACCCTGAATATCTGTTAACATAAGACAGTAAAAATGTACATAATCCAGCAGGTATTGTATGCAGTATAAGATAACATGACATATGAATAATATACCTACAGTTTACCCATATAAGAAAATAATACAAAAAGCTAGACATTAGTTGCATTTTGCAATAGTGGATTCTGATTCTCTCTCTCTCTTTAGGCTAATTTGCTCTCATGGTTTTATAGTCTTTGCCTGCTAGGAAAGATCAATTTAAATTTATGCAAATATGCAAACAGTATCTTGAGTCATGCTGAATGTTATTAAAGGTAATGCTGGAAGTAATGTTAAACAAAAATGGAGACCATGATCAGATGAATATTTCGGAAATGATGTAATAAATGTAGCAACATTTTCTTGTGCAGTTCCAAGGCATTTCTGATGGAGAATAATTATTGCAGTAAATTCATAATATTAAACATGAAAAAAGTAAGGATGTAAATGTCATGGTTTAGGTCTGCAGTTCTCTGATTCTGAAGTTTTGGAAACGAAGTACTAGTTTTCAGATTTAATACAAAGCTTCCCTCAAACTATAGATGGGAGTTTCTGATGCTTTTGCCAGCACAGATATTCTTGGTCCTCCCCATGACAATGAGAAAAGTGGGGAAAGGACAGAGGGCATTGACCCCGTTTCGTTCCCCTCGTTGTTTGATTACTTTGTCATACTGTGCTGAAGGGAGGTTAGTACGCCTGCACCTTGGAAGAAGTGTTTTGTTGATAATGTTTCCATTCCATGAGTCTGTGCTTCTTGCTGTAATAATCCAGTCCTCACCTGCTGACAGTTTATCAGAAATAGTGCAGATCACCTAGGATTAGTTGTCTGTGATACGCACAACCACATCTACAGATCACACTGCTTGTATTGTGTCCTGATACTGTTTTTGTTGCAGTATGTTCTAACTAGTTTATTGTTCTTTTGTCCACAATAGGTGCCTTCTCATTTTCTGTGTTTTTCTATTCTGAAATTGTTTATTTTTTATGCTGTTTGCATATTGCATGTAGAACTTCTAATTTTTGGCTTCCTGTTTATATGCTTCATTGCTAATTTGTACTGCCTCACTGCATTTGTTTTGCTTGCACGTTGAATTCACTGTGTAATCCCATTTTGATACAACTGACACAGCCAAAACAGTTGTTACTTTTCTAACCACTAATTTCTAAGTAAACTCACAAACTGTCCTTTTGACTTCCACTGTATATCTTCCTGTAATTCTGATCTGATCCGCAGATTTACAACTACTTCGTTTCAGATGCTCTTAGGAGACTCTTAAAATTGGTGGGGCGTTCCTCTGTCTAGATGTAACTTCTTTGTTTGTGAGGTTCTGAACTGCAGTCAGTTTAATGTAAACATTTAAAAGCTACATATAAAGTATCGTATCCCAAGAAAGTTTGTCATAACTATTGTTTTCAAATCTTATGAAGATTAAGACAGCTTAAAAATCTGTTGAAAGCACCTATCTTTTGAGGATGATGCACATACCTCTCACCTGTACAGAGTTTCACAGAATGTCCAGAGTTTTGTCTCATATTTTTGTTCCATTTCCTCATAAAATTGTGGTTTTCTGGCAAATTTTTGGCGAATCATTTAGGGTTGAAGTCAGAAAAAAACTACAGATGTTTGAGTTTCAGACTTCATTCCCTTCAGAAAATTAATGCTAATTCAAACTCTATTGTTCTATCAATTTTCTAAGTTTATAAGAGCAATATTTAAAAAAGTGTCCTTATTTTTGGGCCTTTGTCCCCCTATTATTGATGGCTTTGCCCAGATTTCTAGCTCTAAGGTGTTGAGAGATATGATGATGCATCTTGTATCTCATTATTTATGTATCGATGTTTGACGTTTTTTCTATGTTTTGAGAAAAGAGTCAGTATTTTAAAAAATGAAGCTTAAAAAGTGTCTTATTTATTTAATGATACTGTGAAATAATACATTCATTTTAAATCTCCATATTTAAAATATTACAATGTGCTTGAAAAAAAGACAGTCCTGAAAATGATTTCTCCTTGGGAACTTTACGCACTTGACTTTAATTAGACATTATATGCCAACTTTGCTACACAACGTCTCTTTTAGGTTTTCGCTACTGGAACTACAAATGGAATATGATATAGGTTCATAGGTTCATAGATTACTACTAGGCTAAGTGGTCTTGTGGGCCATTTTAAGCTTAGCCAATTACCCCATATCAGAATCGAACCCTGCTCCTTGTGTTTGTAAGGCAGACACCTTAACCATTATGCCAACATCCTACCCCCTTTCTTCACTAAGAACTAGTTAGTAAAACCTGAAATGGATTACCTTTGTGACCAAATTGCTAATTTTCTATGGCTCCTTGACAAAAAATATACCATCATTGACATCGGCTCCCCTTTTCCCCATTTTGTAGATGGGGTTGGGGTGTCACATCAACAGTGACCATCACATAGGTCAAATGTTCACAATAACAGATGGCTAGCCCTGCCACAGTCTTTTATTCATACTCACACGTACTGCCATTTTAGATTGTCCAGTCCACCCACTGCATGCTTTCATGCGTTTGTGTGTGTATATGTATGTGTGTGAGTGTGTGGTTTAATAGATTAACTAAAATTTGCATGAGTATATGCAAGGTCAGTGTGTGTGTGTGTGTGTGTGTGTGCGTGTGTGTGTGTGTGTGTGTGTGTGTGTGTGTGTGTGTGTGTGTGTGTGTGTGTGTGTGTGTGTGTGTGCGTGCACGTGCATCACTATGACATTGGTGGATAATGGCATTAAGGTAATTTCTCTGTTTTCCCACTATTGTGTGTTCTTTGAGTTTGTATATATTAAATAGCATGGCTTTGGAGATGTAGACGAGCTTGCCCCCTGCAAGAATTTTTATATTTGATTTCCTTCAGGTATTAAACGAAGTAAGAGTGAATGAAGTTCAATTATGTCTGTTAGAGTCACAGTATATTTTTGTGGAATTAACATAACTCATATAAGTGGATGTCTCATGATAGAATTTATACTCTGATGAAAATAATCTATCAATCCATAAAGCATTGTTTGAAAATAACACAATAATGCACAAAAACAGTATTTTTACCACCATGTCTCCACACCTTCAGAGTGTCTGGCATTAGATCAGAAGACATGCAATTGTGTATATTATTGTCCTTCTTATATAATTCGTCTGGCCCCATGTCTCCGATGCGCAGTAATGCCAAAACTAACATAGCCTCTCCCACACACAGCTTCTAGAAACTACCTTACATACCCCCTCTGCATAAGATCACAAATGGGTTGGATTACACTAGGTTTATAAAGGCCCTGGTGGTCATTAGCCTAATATATACATATGAACCTATGTTCCTGACAGCTCTTCACAATGTCTGCTGCTTCTGTCAGATCCCACCTATCATTGCCTTTTATCCTGACATTTGTACGTGGACATTTCTCTTAATATCACCAGTCTTGCTGACTATGTCTCTTGTCTTTCTCATTCTATTCTATTTTCCTCATTCATTAGGCTTCTCCTTTACCTGTGTTTGCTATTCTCTGAAACTCTGTATTCAGTTTCACATTTTTTCTTGTCTCCATTGCCTTTTGTTATTTCATTGGCCATGTCTAAAGCCTCCACGGACAGTTAACCTGCCTTCTTAATCTTCTTTGTGTTTGTTATATAATTAATGTCACCTCTTGAGCAGTGTCATAAACTTACTTCATGTGCTGTATCTGTCCATTGGGTATAATCCCTTAGCATTAGCATACACTTCCTGTCTATACTCACTTGCAATATTCTAGAGCTTGTATCTTACTGGCCTAGATGCCTTTCTTGTTTTATTTAATTTATGTCTAAACTTTACAGTAAGAAGTTGATGGTCTACAACAGCAAGTTCTTTATACTGTTTGTTAAAAATTCAAATAAAGATATTAAAAAAAAAAAAAAGCTTTTGTCCGGCCCAGAATTTCTCTGACATGTGACTTTGTCTCCACTCCTACTAGTCCTCTGGGACTACTTCTGTTTTCAGCGAGTAATTCTGCAACAATATCTTTGAAGACACTACCTCTCCATGTGCTTATAGTATTGTTAGTTGCATGCTGTCTGGCTCAATCCATGGTTTAATTCCTGGCCTTACCAATATTTTGGCAAGACATTTCCTAACGTGGATAAAACAACAAAGACCAGTGATTCAAAAAGCACACATTTAATGAAACTCTAGCTCCTCAGCTTACAAGCCTTCTAGCAGATCTCCTAGATGGCTTGTAAGCTGAGGCACTAGAGTTTCATTAAATTGGTGCTTTTTGAATCACTGGTCTTTGTGGTTTTATCCCCTTTGGTTTGTTTGTCTGTTTTGGTGGTTTGGATTTCCTAACAAGTGGCTTTACTGAGATTTTGTTTCTTTGCCATTAATAGATACCATGGTTACTTGTATGGATTGCATCAGCGGTGCACTACAGTGATTTTATTTTTCACTTTTCCCTACTGTAGCATGACTATTATTTAATTATTTATTGCATTCAATGACTGGGAAAGTCCGACTGGGCACATGGTCCCCTTTCAGTGCAGGTCTGGAAAGAAAATCCCCGAAATTAATTCATAGACATATAAAATTATAGAAAAAGCTCTACATAAACTGTAGTCCTTTATAATTATACATTGTATATAGGATACATAGTATATAACTATACACAGTATATAATTATACATGGAGAATATAATTATACATTGTATATAGGATACTTAGTATATAACTATACATAGTATATAATTATACATGGAGAATATAATTATACACGGTATACAGGTATACATAGTATATAATTATACATTGTATACAGGATACATAGTATATAGCTATACACAGTATATAATTATACACGGAGAATATAATTATACATTGTATATAGGATACATAGTATGTAACTATACACAGTATATAATTATACATGGAGAATATAATTAAACATTGTATATAGGATACATAGTATATAACTACACAGTATATAATTATACATGGAGAATGTAATTATACATGGTATACATAGTATATAATTGTACATTGTATATAGGGTGCATAGTATATTACTATACACAGTATGCAATTATACAATGTATATAGGATACATAGTATATCATTATACATTGTATACAGGATACACTGCATATAACTATATACAGTATATAATTATACATGGAGAATATAATTATATATTGTATGTAGGATACATAGTATATAACTGTACATGGGCAGCCATGGTGGTGCAGCAGTTAGCGTTGCTGCGTCGCAGTAAAAGGTTCTCCAGTTTGATCCTTGGCTGGGGTGCCTTCTGTGCAGAGTCTGCATGTCCTCCCTGTGGTCACATGGGTTTCCTCTGGGTGCTCCAGTTTCCTTCCAAAGACGTGCTGTAGGTGGACTGGATACTCTCACTTGGCCCTAGGTGTGAGTGCTTGTGTGTCCCTTCTGTTGGGTGTTGGGCTGGCAACTCGACACTGCCATTCATGAGTGGACAGGTGATCTGCTGTGGCGATCCCTAATGGAAAAATAAGAAGTATATAACTGTACACAGTATATAATTATACATGGAGAATATAATTATACATTGTATATAGGATACATAGTATATAACTATATACAGTATATAATTATACATGGAGAATATTATTATACATTGTATATAGAATACATAGTATACAGCTATACACAGTATATAATTATACATGGCAAATATAATTATACATTGTGTACAGGTATACATAGTATGTAATTTACATTGTATATAGGATACAAAGTATATAACTATGCACAGTATATAATTATACATGCAGAATATAATTATACATTGTATATAGGATATATAGTATATAACTATACACTTTATATAATTATACACAAAGAATATAATTACACATTGTATATAGGATACATAGTATATAATTATACATAGAGAATATAATTATATATTGTATATAGGCTACATAGCATATAACTGTACACAGTATATAATTATACATGCAGAATATAATTATGCATTGTATACTGGTATACATGGTATACAGGTATACATAGTATATACTTATACATAGGTTCATAGGTAGGTACTAGGCTATCGACCCTGGGGTCTATATAAGCCTAACCAAGAAAATAATTTTCCTGTGCCCCTGTCGAGCAGTGCCACAGAAGTGATCCCCGGAGTAAATTTTATATTTCCCATCCAGTCATCAAGAGTTTTCTTAAAGAGGACCAATGAGGAGCTTTGCTTGACATGAAAGGGTAGTTTGTACCAGAGTATGGGAAGTCTCTGGGACAGGAGTCTATCCCTCCAGCATGTTCTGTTTATTGTGATGACAAGGTTTAGGTCCCTGGAGCATGTGGTTTGGAGAGATTGGGATTTCTTTAAGTGTAGCATGTCCAGCAGCACTGGGTTTGACATAGATTTGTATGTTAGGCAGAGATCACCTCTGAGTAGGCGATATGCGATGGAGTAAAGCTGGAGTTTTTTGAGAATGTCTGCATAGGGCATCTATTTGAGGCCAGTAATCCTCTTTGTGAGGTATTTCTGTGGCCTTCTCAATTGTTGTAGGTGTCTTGTGAGATGCATGCCAAACGGGGCATTGTACTTTATAATGGGTCTGATGAGGGATAAGTAGAGAGGAACTATGACCTCCTTTTTTACTGGAGGAGAACCCTTTTGTGATGAGGTGTGCCATGTAGAAGGATTTTCTGACTATTGTGGTGATGTGATTATCAAAGGAAAGACTACTGTCCACCTGTGTCCCGAGGTCTCATCACATTTTCGGTGTTTAGTGAGCTACCACCTATGTGGTAGTTCATGGGTACCGAGTTTTTCCCAAAGGGGATGACAATGCACTTCTTGGCATTGAGCTTGATGCCATGACTTTTGACACCAAGCATCTGTCTCTGTGAGGCCCTTTTGTAGAATGTCTACATCATTAGGTGATTCTATTATGGCTCCCAGTTTGCAGTCATCTGCGAACTTTGTTAGCCAAAGACCTTCTGTGTTGGCCTGCACTTCAGAAAAGTAGATGCCGAACAGGAGAGGACCAAGGACCGAACCCTGTGGTACTCCACTCGTCACTGGTCTGAAGTCGGACTTGGAGTTGGCTACTTTTACTGTGCGGGTTCTGTCATTGAGCCAGTTGGCCACTCATCTTGTGACATAGGGATTTATGCACAGTTTAGTGAGTTTATCTATAATTCCAGAGTGGGGGATGGTATCAAAAGTTTTGACGAGGCCAAGATAGGATATGTGCACTACCTTGCCCTCGTCTATGGCTCTGGTGACTGCTTCAAAGAAGTCAATCAGGTTTAGTAGACATGATCTACCTTTTACAAACCTAAACTGAGTGGGGTATAGGGTTTGGAGGTTACCTATGTCTTTGTTTATAAGCTCCAAGATGATATGTTCCATGGCCTTGCAGACCATGCTCATCAGGCTAATGGGGCAGTAGTTTCCGGGGTCCGTGGTGGCACCCCCTTTGTGGAGTGAGATAACTGTCACTGTGTGCTATTTAATAGGCACATAGCCTGAGGTGAGACTATAATTGAACATGGTACTTAGGTGGGGTGCCAGTTCGTTCTGTAGTTCATGCAGCACGCAGCCTGGGATGTTGTCTGGTCCAATGGATGCTGTGTTCTTGGGTTTGGAGAGTGCGGTCTTTACTTGTTCATTCATGATTATAGGGGCTTTGCATTCTTCCAGTATTAAGATGGGCCCTTTGGAGGGTGGGGGGGGTAAAGCTAGCACTGAACCTATCTGCTAGGATGTTGGCAATATTGTTTGGTTTTGTATATTTAGTGTCATTGTGCTATAGATCAGATCTGAGTGTTGCCATTGAGATCCTTGACATATCTGTAGAATGCTTTGTGGTTGTCTTTGGAATCAGTGATGATTTTGTTTTCATTACTGGTTTTGGAGGATTTTATGAGGGATCACAGCTTCTTGCCGAGGCTGACCAGGGAGTTCCTCCAATCCTGGGATTTTACTCTTTTTTTGCAACAGCTTCTTCCTTCTGTTGTAGAGTTTGTTTATAGCAGGGGGACCACCAGATTGGCTTCCTTTTTTTGAAGGATAGCATCTTGTTTCTTGGGGATGGCACAATCCATGCACTCGTGTATGTGTTTATACAGTGCATTTGTGTAAGATTCAGCAGTCATACCTCTATTTTCCATCTGCATGGGTGTCATGAAATTTGCCACTTCTGTCTTAAGAAGAATGAAGTTGGCTCTGGAGTAGATTTTGATGGTGGTTTCCTTAATGGGGGTGGGGTGGGGTTGGGGTGGGGGTGGGATGTGGATATCTAGGGTGATTAGCTTGTGGTTGGATCGGACCAGCGAGGATTTGACCTCTGGCATGGAACACCGGTTACCCATATTGGTAATGACCAGGTCCAGGATATCGATGCCCCTGGTGGGGGTGTGGACCAGCTGATCCAAGGTGTTGGAATTTATGAATTCCAGAAAATGTTGAGCATATGAGTTGATACATGAATAGTTTTCCTAGTTGATGGTGGGGTAGTTGAAATTGCCCATAATTAAGGTATTGGGTTGTACCTGAATATTTCCCAGTATCTTAAGAAATGAAGAGTGGGAATTCTGGGGCATGGTGGGGGATCTGTAACAAGCTACAACCTGAACTGCAGTCTTGCCCAGTGTTAGTTGCACTTGGATAAATTTGGATGCATTATGTTGAGCAACTAGCCTGGAGGTGTGGATTTCCTTAATGAATATGGACACGCCTCCGCATTTAGTATTTCGGTCCGGTTAGGTAGACGAAAGGTGTGGTATGAATTATAGCCTGGTAATGCAGAGGTGCTCTCTGGAGCCTTGAACCAGGTCTCTGTCACTGCACAGATGTTGATGTTCTCCATTTTAAGGAGTGCCTCAAGTGGAGAATATAATTATACATGGTATATAGGTGTACATAGTGGGCGGCCGCAGTGGTGCAGCGGTTAGCATTGCCACCTTACAGAAAGTAGTTCTCTGGTTCGATCCTCGGCTGGGGTGCCTTCTGTGTGGAGTCTGCATGTCTTCCCTGTGATCATGTGGGTTTCCTCCAGGTGCTCTGGTTTCCTCCTACATTCCAAAGACATGCTGTAGGTAGACTGGACACTCTAAATTGGACCTAGGTGCATGTGTGTGCCTTCTGTGGAAGGTTGAGTGGTGAGCTGGCAAGCTGACACTGTAAAACTCCACTGTCAATCATGAGCAGACGGATGATCCACTGTGGTGACCCCTAACCGGGAAAAATCCAGAAGAAGATGTAGGTATACATAGTATGTAATTATACATGGTATATAAATACAGAGAGTATATAATTATCCATGATATACAGGTATATAAGTATTCATGGTATATAATTAGTGTATAAGTATACAGACTGTATAATTATATAAGGTGTATAAAGATACATGGTGTATAACTATACATAGTATATAATTATACATATTATGCAATTATACATATAATGTAATTACACAGGGTATGTAAGGATACATGGTATACAAGTATACATAGTATAAAATTATACACAATGTATAATTATACGTAGTATATAATTGTACATGATATGTAAGTATACATATTATGTAATTATACATGGTATATAAGGATACATGGTATATAAGTATACATAGAATATAATTATACATAATGTACAATTATATGTAGTATATAATTATACATGGTATATAAGTATACATAGTATATAATTATACATGGTATATAAGTATACATAGTATATAATTATACGTGGTATATAAGGATGCATGGCATATAATTATACGTGGTATATAAGTATACATGGTATATAATTATACATGGTATATAATTATACATAGTATATAATTATATATGATATATAATTATACATAGTATATAATTATATGTGATATATAAGTATACATAGTATATAATTATATGTGGTATATAAGTATACATAGTATATAGTTATACATGCACCCGGATTCTGCAAACCTTGCACGGTGTGCAGGATTAGTGCAGGAGCTCCAGCAGGCAATATGTCTACCGTGCGATCCAGGAATAACCTGTAGGGGCATGCACGAGCGCTCCTGCATGGACTCAGCCCCTGTATGCAAATTACACCATTTGCAGGAGAAATCCATGCAAATGAGGTGAATTTGCAATCCAGGAAGCTAGAAACTGGCCATGCAGGACTAGTGTAATCTGCAGAAATGTACTCCGCCAGTAACGGGAGTACATTGCTGCAAATTCCAAAATGGAGCCATGACAGCTCCAAATAAAGGGTAGATATCATTTAGAAAGCATGCCAATGGCCAAGTATAAGGCCAATGGCATGGAAAACAGTTTAAAAAAAAAAAGAAAATCAACTTTTAATTTTTTTTTTTAGTCGATCTCAGCTGTTTAAGCGTACGGCAGTGGCGTGCAAACGGGATCGGGGGGATAAGAAAATAAACCCAAAGTAAGCATTCTAACTAAAATCACTATCCTGCCATTATAGTCAATGGCAGGCAGAAGACAACATGGCCAGTGAGTAGTGGTTGCTAAGGGGGGAGGCTCGGTGTTAGACATGTAACTATGCATTAGCAGGCAATCCTATGCAAATGAGAGGAATGATGGTGAATCCCAGATTTCCCCCTGCATGCTAGTCCGCTCCCAACAGTGTAAGAGCAGGAATAGCTTGGTGCAAGCCTAGGAGTTAGCTGACATCATGGTAAGGTGTGTCAGGCATACTGTAAGCAGACTGGAGCCCTGTGGCTCAGGTTTGCACCTAGCTTAGCACAGCTAAGCAACGGGGTGTGTCTGAGGCTGTCTAGCACTCTTTACATTGCCTAAGCGGGTGTGCATGCCGCACATCAGGTGTTAAAGGAAAAAAAGAAAAGTAAACCATGAAATAGCAGCTTTGTGCACATTTGAGCACTGTGTTTGCATGGCACACCCCCGGGCTTAAACAGGAAGGCAGTGGGAAGGGAAAACAGCAGTAAGAAGGTAATCAGGGAGAACTAGCATAGCTGGCAGGTGAAATGTATCAGAATCAGCCAATTACACAGGCAGCAGACCAGCCCAGCCCAGAACAATATTATAAACTATGCAAACACCTTCCCCCCTGGCTTTTCCCATACTCTACACCACCGGTGTATACAAGTGAGAAACTTTTAAAAAACAAAACAACAGAATGATAGGGGCTGCAGCATGCATCATACAACAACATGTGTAAGAGGCTGAGGGTGATGTGAATGCTGTCAACCAACCCACAGTGAGGAGACGGAGAAGAGTGAACAGACCCAGGGTAACCTACCAGGGGCTACATGAGCTGAAGATAGTGGAGCTTTATAGGGTGGACATGGACCTCCTACAGAAAATTGTTGAGCTGTGCCAGGCCATGCCTGACACACCAAACTGACAGAGGGGAACCCATCCCAGTGGATACCAAGGTATGTCTAGGCCTAGAAATACTAGCCACAGGTCCCCCCCAAAGCTCAACTGGGGATATCATGGGGATCTCACAGGTATCAGCATCTAGAGTATTCCACCAGTTCCTGGATGCCATGTCAGCACATGCCAGTGAGCACATATATTTCCTCAACACCTGTGAGGTGTAGGCCAGCAATAGGCATCTCTTCCACCAAATAGCAGAATACTCTGAGGTAGTGGCTGCTATAGACTGCACGCACATATGCATCAAAGCACCACCTGGTGATCAGGGTAGGGTCTATATCAACTGCAAGGGCTTCCCCTCCATCAACTGCCAAGTCATGTGCGATGCCCAGGGCATTATAATGAATGTGTCTCCTGGCTGCCCTGGAAGCTATCACGATTCCTACATCTGGCATCTGACGCAGCTGTGCCAGAGATTTGCCAGTGGGGACATCCCTTATGGTCACCTAGTGGGGGATGCTGGTTACGCATTGGAGCCATGGCTTATGACACCCATCAGAAATGCACATACACCCTAACAAGAACGCCATAATGAGGCACACGTACAGACCAGACATATAATAGAGCATGTGTTTGGAATGCTCAAGTCACGGTTCCGGTGCCTAGACACATCTGGTGGAGCCTTGCAGTACTCACCAGATACATGTACTCAGATTGTTATGATATGTGCCATGGAACAGATCCTGTGAAAACAGCTGCAGCAGGAACAGCACTGGGCAGGGCCACACAGCCCCCCCACCAATACCAAGGCCTGCATAGGCACAGAGCGACTCTGAGGAGGAACAACCTGAGCCTGCCCCAGTAGGCAGATGGGAGGCATGCCCAATATGCCCTTTCCTTGGCAAAGAGGCAAAGCATAGCACATATACTGACACAGTAGGGACCCAGGGAATGACACCTCTCTCTGACTCGCACATACAGTAAAAGGGATGCCAAACATAACACTACCTGTGCTCAACCATATATAGGGAGTGTACTATGTGCATCCAACATAGGCAGCCCTCCAGCGCCATCCTCAATATTGGGACACCCACAAGGTAAGTCACTCAACCTACCAATTGCCGAATGGAAGAATGTGTTGTTACCTGTATCTGTGGTATGGATGTGAACATGCAAGGGAATCTGGTAGCTGAATGGTATGCCAACAGATAGTAGACACGTATAGTGGCACCATGAGATCTGTAACAAAGATTGGTGCACCATGTTAGCCAGTACTACACAGGGTGGCAAAACTCACTGCAGGAAATGTGCTGGGCCACATGTTTGTCCATATGACTCATACATGCCAGTCAGGGAGGTTCACATACCCAACAACAGTCTCAGCCAGCAGGACCGATGTAGACAAACACAAACAAAGGCTGTGCTATGGCGTCTGAATGATGCCTATGGATAACCTCCCTCCCAGGCCTACACAGACAGACCACAGCAGGTCAGGCAGTGGGATGTTAGTTCTGAAGGGTAGGAAGTCAGAAACTAATATGTAGGTCGATCAAAGCTAAGACCTGTAGTACACTGATATGCCTTTAGTCAGCATGATAGGTTAGAATACAGAATGAAATGGAGTACCTGACATACCAGTACAGTCATAGCAAATGTGTACAATTGTCAGGTGTGCCCCCCATTCTATGTAGAACTGTAGAAACAGTCAAGTGTGCCCCCCAATTCTGTGTAGAAATGTATTAACAGTCAGGTGTGCCCCCCAATTCTGTGAAGAAATGTAGAAACAGTCAGGTGTGCCCCCCCCAATCCTGTGTAGAAATGTAGTAACAGTCAAGTGTTTCCCCCCATCCAGCATAGAAATGTAGTAACAGCCAGGTATGCCCCCCCAATCCTGTGTAGAAATGTAGAAACAGTCTGGTGTGTGTCCCCCACTCCTATGTAGACATGTAGAAACAATCAGGTGTGCCCCTTCCCCCAATCCCACATAGAAATGTAGTAAAAGTCAGGTGTGCCCCCCCAATCCTGTGTAGAAATGTAGTAACATGTATGAGCAGGTATAATATCAGTGGAGCACAGATGCCCAGAGGTGGCCAAGGTAGGAGGATAGGTTGTAGCATTTGCACAATATGCAGGTCGGTGTGTGTTAGGTTGGTGTGTGTTTCATATTGTATGAGAATAGTCAGTATGTATGCATGTTGAGGTAAGACCTGGTGGCCATTGTCCACTACTGCTAATGACAGGGACAAGTCCTCACAACTGCAGTGCCAAAGACAACACCCACCAGTATAACACATGCTAGCAGTAAGTCATTGTAAATGTATGGTGGTAATATGTGTCACCATCTGAAAGACTGACATGGTATGGCTCTTGGGCTAGATATACAAGCAGTACACAGGGGAAAGCACCCCAGACATACAGTATATATTGTGTCACTGTGAGATGGAGACACCCTTGGAATTGTACATACAGGTATGCATCACATTAATTAGTCCTGTAGTAGGGGATACCAGTGATGTTTGCCCGAACACCTGGAGATCACAAAGGAGGTAGGACTAATGTATTGGGAAACAGCTGATGCACCCGCACATGTCGGCATAACTGGAATGCCCCATGCATATCTGTGTGTCAGATGCAAGTAGTGTCCATAGCATACATGCACCCAGCTCACACAAACACCACCCACAGGTACCTCTTTGGTCATATCCCTGCTGTGGGGAATGGGTACGATATGATCCCACCTGTATATGGCAATAGCAGAAGAATGCAGCATGCAGTGCAGGTGTCCCATGCAGGTGTGTCCCTAGCTGTAGGCAGCATCCTGCCAGCATCCACACCACCTGATCAAGACTGATAGAAGGTATTCGCATGGACACCTATCACATCTACCCTTTCACTCTAGGGGAGCATACTGTATGGTGGGCTGAGACTGTAGGACTGACAGAATGCAACGGCCTGCCACATGTGGCCCGCAGCAACACGTAATGGTACACAGGCCTCTGCCAAAGGCCTGTGTCTCACATGTACTGCCAGTGCATGTTATGTCATGGACACCCAAATAACAACATAAGCCATATGCAAGGCCATGTGGACAAACCACAGTAACATATCCACCATGTCCCCACTGCATGAACTGTGGACCAACACTAACACACACCTGTGATGGGGTGATACCCTTAGGGAAAGTATCATACAATGTATGCATAATGTATGGAAGAGGTTAGTACAACAGAGGGGTGGGTGGGAGCATGGGCAGCATGGAATGTGCAGGGTCTGACACCAAGCTGCGTGCACACATTATCCCTGGCTGCAAACACATAAATGGGTGGCTACACACCTCCTCATACACCACAATAGGGGTAATACCCTGACCCATGGCCCCTGCCTCTGGGTAACTTGTGCAAATCTGTACAGCTATGAGGCATTGCCACAGCAAGGTAAGGCCATACTGTCATGTCGATCGGTGTACAAGTATGGAATTCTCTGCCAGCACTTTACCAAGGTGCTGAACCGGATACACAGACCCAGCAGAAAGTGTCTGCATCTCCCCCTCCAGAATGGCATAACTTACCATGAATACGTAGATGTCTGCCCACAATACCAGACACAGCTGCAGTCACCCTTTTCCCCCCAGACATCACTGTGAGCAAGAATGTCCACCTGACAATACATGAGGACAGAAAACATCAGTGTATAACAGTACACATGTCTGAATATCTCTGTTAACAGCACTACCATGCAGTTGAAGCAGTGCAGACACAATCACCTACAGTGCACACTATCCCCTGCACAGTTTGTCCCCATATTGGCAAATGATCGGATACCCTGCAGAAACAGTTTGCCACCTGTAGGTGTACAACACAAAGGTCTGCACTGGAATACAAACTACCTGGAATCGATCCACACATTCAATACAGAAGGGCATACTGGGCATGCAGAGAAATGAAGGCAGTGGTAGGCAACAACATATTGAAAGGTCATACTGGGCGTGCTCACACACTTAAACAAATAAAGCCCATGTCTGCAAACAGTGGACCATACATATCTGGCATTTGCAGATGTTAGTGCATACACTCCTCAGTATTCACCAGTCATTCCTTGAACACACAGTGGATAGGAATACAGACACATATCCAAGGACAACACACTATACTAAGCCAAAAGTAGACAGACATAGATGTGTGGAGGGAGTGACTGTGACAAGGAGCCATTCATTATGAAGCCTGTCCCACCCAGCACACAGCCAAATGGTTACAACCACATGAGGTGTAAATGTCACTCACTGTAGACATTAGCCACTGGTATCCACCAGCATTACAGACTATGTGGTGCAAGTGCTAGCTGTGCAACATGACTGTACAAGGAAGTAGTCATCTAGCAGCTGTATACACGTACCTGTATAATATAGTCCTGCGTGTGTCTGCATGTGGTGTGTCAACCTCTAAATGAATGGGTTATGGCCCATGCACACACACTGCTTCTCCCCATAGCCCTACTATGAAAAGCCTGCTGAGGTTATCCACTTTGAAATACACCTTTGGGAAGTATGTATCCCAGTAATCCCTGTGGTGCATCCTATAACTGCATAGGGCTGTAGTGTGGTAAACTAGTTTGGTAGTTCTAATCTCAGACATGGCAACTGTGTTTGTGTGTGTGTGTGTGTGTGTGTGTGTGTGTGTGTGCCTCTATCTGTATAGAGAGCGATGCTTTTTAGGCTAGTCACACTCACTACAATAAAAAATGCCTTACTGGGGAGATTCAAAATGGCTGCCATCCTGTAAGCAGTGTTTTCACAGAGCTCTGCCACTCACCTACAATTCAACAGCTAATTTTAAAGACTGAAAGCCTTTTTAAGGTATAATAACACTACAGGATAAACAAGAATTCTTACCCACGACGTTTACCAACCTTGCTGAGGGAGAGAGAATCTCTAATATGAAGGATTGTACCCGATTTATCTGACTCTTCCTGGGCTGTTCCGGACTGCATGTGCTCTAGGCCTCGGAGGCCTACTACTCCTGTGAAGAAAGAGGGCATTGAATAGTATACATAATCATGTTAAAAGAACTAGACCACATGGAAACTCAAACCACTAAAGCAAAATTCTCAACTATAGCCTCCCCAGAAAAGGAGGTTACCACAAAGAGGGCCAGGACGACTAAACAACAAGAGGCATCTAAGGCACCACCAATAACATCAAAAGAGAAACCTGACTTACACTACATGGAGGAACTAAAGACTGCCCTGCAACCCATTCAGTCAGCAATCCAAGACCTCTCACAACAACTTAAAACTTTTAATGTCTCCATCGACAGAATATTAACTAGAATGGATAAAACTGAAGCAAAGGTTCTAGAAAATGAGATAAAAATTGATAAACTACAAAAGGAGCAAAGTAATAATGACACAAACATAAAGAATATACAACAAAAGTTAACAGACCTCGAAGCCAGGTCCAGACGCAACAACCTCATCATTAGAGGCATCCCAGAACAGGTCACACAATTGGACTTATTGGAGAACATTTCTGAAATTTTCTCTGCATTTCTGGATAAAGAACCTCTTTCAGACAAATTAATCATAGAACGGGCACACAGAGCCTTAAGACCTGCATCTGACAAGCGTAATCCGAGACCTGTGTACGTTAAGCTCTTAAACTACCAACATGTCTACAAACTAATAAGTGCAGCAAAAAGGAAAAAATACATAGATTGGAAGAACAATAAAATATATCTATCTCCGGATCTACCAATTCCAATCAAACAGGAAAGACAAAAGCTAGCCCCTTTCTGTGCCTTTTTGATCAAAAAGCAGATAAGATTTCAAATGAGGTATCCCAATACCCTCATTTTCACCCACCAGGGAGTTCAACTCTCGGCACAAAGCTATGTAGAAGTGGCTGCGGTCTTCAAAAAGATCTTCAACGAATGTCCGGACAAACCAGACCTAAAGGTTTAAATTTCCTCTTATAAACGAGAGTGACTGTGAGACAGTTCTAAACAATCGTATTATTCTGCGCTGAAAATCACAGACCTACCTTGCGATCTGACTTCTTGGTCCCCTCATAACACTCAGCGTCAGTAGGATCCATTACCCTCGAGGCATCACTTCGACTGGCCCTACTCTGCAGTCACGTCGCCATATCTCAAATTGCCATCTATGGATCTTTGACCCCAGGAGTTCCCTGCTTCTTAGGTGCACTTAAAGGCATATAGCCTATTAATGCGGTCATGATTTGCAGGCTCTATAAGAAACAGGAGAAGTTGGTTTCTGGAGCATGCAAGAAGACACAACGTGCACTGGCTTTGGGAAGGTGGATACACCAGCAATGAAGTTTTCCGGCGCCTTCCCCCTTCCAGTTGCCTTCTCAATTGCTTATATCAGGCAGGAGAGTGCTGCGCACCCTGAGACTACATAATCAAGTGGATTTATGTCGATGCGACATGCTGCAACATTCACATGCAAGTATCTTCAGTAGATATAGTACAATCACAGTTCTTCGCTTCTGAAGTAGCATCTACGTACTTAATGTTCACAGTGGATTCTAACATATCCGACATGGCTTCACTGAGTTGCGCTTTTATTCCATGTAATGTTCAAATGTATGAGATTATCCTGACTCATAGCATCTCTCCATGTACTGCTTATGGCGTGCTCTAGAGGTCGCTGTTTCACTTACTTTACAAACTTTTAGCACTATGGCTCTTTCTGCTCAAGTGAATGAGCCTGTAATGATTTAAAACATTTCTTCCTGAGCTGTTATTATTAGACTTTTGAGGATTTTGGGATATACCCACAACAATTACTATGATATTAGAATTAACCTGCCTTCTGAGACTTATTAACTTGCTCATTAGTAGATAACATTTAACAAGGGTTTTGTTCATAAGTACAGGGGTCCTGCACCACTTTCTTCTTGTGCTTTCATACCATCAGGGTCTCTAATCTGTGTATTGTATTTCTCTGCGCCTTTCATACAGACAGATGTTGCAGTCATACTTTGCTAAAACCAACAGCTTAATAACGCTAACAAAATGTCATTATTAAGCCATTGCGGGGAAAATGATGCTTATTGAAGTTTTGTTAATTGAAATATTACTGTGTTTGGACCTATCCCAGCATTAAGGTGGAGTGTTGAACCCTTGCACAGCTTTCAGATTGTTATACCTATAGTCAGCGTACCTTGATAGTCATTGCTACAATAATACTCTGACAGACCCTAGGGTATATGTTGGTTAATTCTGTCTTGGGGGAGGGGGGTTAACTTCATACTCTCCTTCTGTAAATAAAAAGTAGTTACTGAGAATCTATGAAGGCAATAGCCTCTCTTCTAACTGGACCTAAGGTCAGCAGTACAACACAGGAACTTGCAACTATGGAGAACATTAGACTTTATATCACAACATTAGTTGGTATTCTAGATCTGCGGTTGTGCAGGGACCGATACTCCACCTAACTGTTTTTAAACCATTCTGATGCATTGAGCAATTTTAACTTTGATGTAACTCGGATGCTGTGATTGAATGCTTTTACATAGGGATCCACCAGTTTGTAGTAACTAACAGTTCTTCATTATTTGATCTAAATACTGCATCTATTAGGAAGTTATGACCATCTCAGTCCTTTTATGAGTTCTTAAATCTTGAAAAGGAACCTGAGGAGCTCAAACGCGTGTCATTTGTATTTGTTTATTATTAATACAGCATTATTTAGTGCTGCATTTTATGCACTTCTGTATTTTTTCTGGTATGTTTAGCTGATTATTCTGTCAGCTTCTTCTTCTATACCATGGCTTTCTGTCTAAAACATTATACCCTTCTCAGGTCCCATTCCTCTATTTATCTTTTCTCCTGTCTTTCACCCCAGTTATAGTTTAGTAGATTGTCTCTCTTCTCGGTTTGCCACTCACTCTTAAAACTTCCTGTTGCAGTGTTCTGTAAGTTTCACCTCTGCATGAGCGTCTTTTCCCCTCCAGCATAGAACATTTAACTCATTAACACTATTTTTAACACTTTTAATTGCTGGTAACTATTTGCAATTGGTGTATTTCATTGTGATGGTGAAAAATGGGAAAATCAGACTGAATTATTCCTGTCTTACATACTGTAACCCTCACATGTGAATATAGTCAGTTGTTGGAGTGTACCCGAAATTCTGGTGTAGTGATGTATAAACCGCATATTTAGTGGGCACAGTAAATGGCTACAGGTATGATATAGCCCATTTGTGGCGAACCGACATTAACTTTGGACATTACTGCATTTAATGTACAAATGAATGAGCCTACCTTGATTCATAGCACTTTTTCATGTACTACTTATATGATACTTTAGAGGCTTTTTGTTTCCTCTTTTACATTAACTATACCATCACTGCTTTTATTGTTCAAGTGAATGAGCCTGGTTTCATCCATAGCATTCCCTCATGTACGGCTCGTAGTGTACTTTAGAGATTTTTGTTTCATGACATAGGGAATGGCCGCTAGCACTGGTCAACATATATTCCTGTTGAAATGCGTAGAGAACTGCTAGATTAGTTTAAACACCATGCATACACTGGCATCTGGGTACATGCATCAGAAAGACCTTTTAAATGACTTAGAAGACTAATGTCAATGTGACAAGAGCCAAGGAAATGCCAAGGCGTTGGTCCTGATATGGCCTAGCTACACCCTGTACTTCTGTTTTTTTCTTACCTCACTGGTCTTTCACCTCAGACAAAAAAGCAACTCCGATATCTGGTTGTACTTTAGATGGTTACTGACCAGTTTATGAGAAATCTTGTATATGGCTCATGAAAGGGGGGAAATAGGTGGAAAGACAGGACTAAGCGAAGGCACTGAACGTGACCTTTGTCTCACACCATCGGCAGAATCTCCAGTGTGATAGAAACTGAGGGAACTAGCATGGGAGAATAAGAAGTTGGGATGGGTCGTCCTCCCATTATACACATATTATGCGCATGATTACAAAAGCCGATTTCATATGGGTATGAAGGATTCTGACAACAATACTCAAGAACGACTAAACACATTGAAGATACCAATGCAACTTAGTGAAGCAATGATAGAGAATTCGAGTTGGGTAATAAGTTAATGCTTTGGCGGATGAGGAGGTGGGAAGCGAGGGGATAGATACAGGGGGGTTTCTTTGTAAGCTTTCTCTGGGATGTCCCTCTCCTCTGTGGGATCTCTATTGCTGGCTCTTGAAAATATGATTGATCGCTTTGTTAACTTTGCATACAACGCCTCATTAAGCATAAGAACATGATATGTGTTTACTAATGATTAACAATACCATATTGGTAATTAGTATAATTCAAACAAATTCCTTTCATTCACGTTTAGTATAGATGAAAGCTTTAGCTTCTCTATAAGGTTAGGTATCCTAAGTGTTATTATGTAAATAATAGTATGTTTGCTGTTCATCTCTGCATGTTTTTACCTTTTTTTTGCTTGGCGGAGATTTGAATGTGTTTTACACTGCATGGGTTAGTTATGCATTTTGGTTCATGCTGTGTTAGGTGGTACTTTCTGGGAACAAGGTCCTGCACCCATCGGGTGATCTCAAGCTCATCCTACTTTACTTTCCCAGATCCTTCCGGGCTTAGGGGGAGGTGGGTAGGCACCGGGATTAAGCGGGAAGGATGTCTTCTACTTGCCCCTGGGTTACAATACAGTCTCATGTCAATATACATTGCTGTCCATACTCCTCATTACATTCCTGATCTCTTAAATGTACTCAGCTTAATTAGAAAATGTGGAACTTAGAATCTTGGAACATTAAGGGGTTACAAACACCTAAAAAAAAAAAAAATTACTTATGCACCTAATATTGAAATCTTCTGCTAATATTACTTTCCTTCAGGAAATGCATTTACTTAATCATCAATGGGAGCAAGAAAAATTGAGACCCTGGATCAAAAAAATCATAGCCTCAGCAGGCACCACGAATAGAGCTGGGGTAGCCATTATCATTAAAAATAGCTTTGGGCCAGATATTGGTAAGACGGGGTCAGATGATGAGGGTAGATGGTGTTATTTTACTGCAATTCACCCCTTATTAGATAAACCTATTCTATTTCTGAACATATATGCCCCTTGTACCTCTCAACAGAGCTTCTTTACGAAGATATATAACCTCCTCACTTTATTTCCTAACCACTATTATATTGTGGGAGGAGACTGGAACGCAGTGCAGGATCCCAAAACAGATAGGTTGAATCACCGGGCCCGACCTAACCTCCCAACACATAAAGACATAACCGACCTGAAAGAAGAGTTCAATTTATTTGACCCAAACATTTTTCTAGATCCGGCTCAGAAAAAACGCAACTACACCTTTTTCTCCACCTGTGCCAAAAGTTGGTCCAGAATAGACTTTTTTCTTATTTCCAAGGTTTTCTACACTATGAATATCTCCTTTAAACAATCTCCTAGATCTATCTCCGATCATTCCAAGATCTCTCTAGGTATACACCGACAAAATAGGGGCTCAACAGATAGAATAGACATCTGTTGGCAGCTGAACCCCAATCTCCTGGGGAGAGAGGAGATTACCTCTCAAATTGATGAATACCTGGATTCCTTTCTTGAATCCAGGAAATCCTTTCAATCCCCTCTGGATTGCGAATGGGCCGCGATTAAATCAATGATCAGAGGCTTCTTGTTAAATAAAGCAACATACTATAAGAAACTCTATAACAAAAAAGAACGGGATCTTACCTCTCGCCTTCATAAAGTAGAAATGGAATCTCAGGCCAAACACACCCCCATGTTGGAGGAACGTATGATGCAGCTACAAAAAGATTTAATATCTCTACACGCAGAGAACCTGAGTTTCCATGAGATTAAATCACTGGCCTTATACGCAGATGTAATACACTCTCCCTCCAGATTTCTAGCCAGGGTGATCAATCTCACTAAATCCTCCACATTTATACCTGAAATACATTACCAAGGGAAGGCTTTCCAACAACCTAACGAGATTATTGAAATTTCTGAGGCATCTTCAAGCAAACTTATGGGCCCATAGATAACATAGTAGGGGATTTAGAAATACAATCTTTTCTCAGTAATCTTACCCTTCCCAAACTAACAGAGGATCAGGTTAAGCTCTTAGAAAGGGAAATAAAGACACAAGAAATTATCTCCGCTATTAACAAGCTTAAGCCTAATAAATCCCCTGGCCCAGATGGATTTACGGCTGAATTTTATAAAGCATTTAGTACGAAAATATCCAAAATACTGAGCCTATTATTTAACTATATTACCTTCAATGGTTTTAAAGATATACATTTAAATGCCTCCAGAACGATTTTCATTCTTAAACATAATACAGACCCTAAAATCCCCGGGAACTATAGACCCATATCTTTAATTAATTTGGACATGAAAATTCTGGCCATGGTCCTAGCTAACAGGCTGAAAGCTGTTATTTCTCACATCATCTCTCCTGAGCAATCTGGCTTTATCCCGGGAAGGCAAACTAACGACCAGACTTTACTACTGAAGCCATGATTCACCATTCTAATTTAGCCAAACACCCCATGTACGCCTTAGCGGTGGATGCATCCAAGGCATTTGACCGCCTGAGCACAAAGTTCTTGTTTGCCGCTTTACCCTTTTTTAACATGCCAATCTCATTTATAGACAAAATAAAAACTCTTTACTCCACAGCATACACCATTATACATATCAATAAATATTCATCTAACAGAATTAACATGGTGAATGGAGTCAGACAGGGTTGCCCCATTTCCCCTCTTCTTTTTAACTTATATATGGAACCTTTATTCATACTTCTCAAACAAGCCACTTTCTCCACCCACCTAGTATCTATAGCTTAAAGATTCCCCTTTCGGCATATGCAGATGACCTTAATATATACTTCACTCTTCCTGACTCTGACCCAATTAAAATATTATATGCAATTAATACATTCTCCAACTTAGTGAATTACAAACTAAATAGGGAAAAATCTTTAATTTTCCCCTTAAACATACACTCTAGATTGCCTAATATAACTTTAGAAGCAGGGATCAAATTGAAAGAACAGCTTCAGTATTTGGGTATACAATTCTCCCTAAATAACCATAACTATCTTCAGGATAATGTGGGCAGATATTGGTCAAATATTCAAAATGATATCAATAGATGGTCTAGGCTTAAGCTTCCTTTCTTGGCCAGAACCACAGTAATTAAGATGAACATTCTTCCTAGACTATTATATCTGTTTCATTCAACCACCAGTATCCTACATAATAATTTCTTTAAAAAAGTTATATCTTCTATCTCTAGATTCGTATGGGCCCCTAAATCGGTCAGGATAAGTTACTCTAAACTTATTTATCCTAAAGAGCAGGGGGGTCTGGGCCTACCGGATTTCAAAACTTACTATGAAATAATCAATGCTAGTAGGGTATTAAAGATTACGTCCTATCAGAAAGACAAGGATAAGTGGGCCCTGCCTTGGGTCATCCTGGGAAGCAATTACATTAAATCATTAAAATTTAGTCCTGCAGCACTTCCATTCCTAGATGAAGCAAACATAAGCATATTGAAACGTACAAAAGGTCTACTATATAGCATAAAATCTCTTCAGGCTCTGTTCAAATCTTTGAATCTTTCTCATTCCTTCATGACATTACAACCAATTCATCTTAATCCCAACCTTAAATTGAATGGGCACATGTTAAACTTGGTGCAATACCCACTCCTTTTGAATACCTCTATCTCGGATCTTTTCCCCTTCAGACATCAGACAATTTCTAACCTAAGAATCAGTTTGAATTTGCCCAAGAAATACCTGACCACGCTACGACAGGTTAGAGAGTTAACAGGAAAGTACCTAGATCATCCCCTGGTCTCAGAGGAAGACATGTCAGCCTGTAGAACATTAAAGAAACTTTTGCTCAGTGAGAAAAGGATGACCTCAAATGTATACAAGGTTATTATGTCACTCAGATATCAGAATGAGTTCATTATCTCAAAATTCTGGTTAAAAAGTAACCCTACCATAAACCAAAGCTCAATATCACAGGCTATAAAACAAAGCTGTAAAACCATTCCCTTCAATAAGTTGAAGTATACTCAGCTGATGATTCTGAACAATGTGTATTTTACTCCTGAAGCATTAAGTAAGATCTACCCTAATCAATCCCCTAAATGCTGTTATTGCACGAACCAAACTGATGATATCCTCCACCTGTTTTGGAGTTGCAAATGTTCCTATAAGCTTTGGTGTGCCTTGAGAGTGATACTGGAGAAAATCGGATATGAAAAATCCACCCTCTCATGGGAATTTACCATTCTGCACATTCCTTCTCCGGGTGTATCTGAAAGGAAATGTAAAGTTCTAATTCCTATCTTCATGTTAATTAAATATTACATTTCTCTTAATTGGAAAAATAGACACTCCCTCTCTTGGGAGGGATTTAAACGCATAGCTATTAAACACCTCAAGGCCCACAAATATTTGTTTCACAATATCAAACACAAACCAATTATTAAGGAATTTTGGGGCATTCTATCTGATTATGTACTTAAATGAGTTTTTTCCTTTTCTGTGCTTTTTGCTCCCTTATGTATGGACAGCATCTCTTTATACCTTACTGTGAGCAACTTATAATACAAGTTCCTGGGCAACGTAGAACGTGTACATAGTTCTTTTTTTTTCCCCCTTGATGTTGTTGATATGTATGATTTTTTACTACATGGTTTTGTAATTTGTCTTGCTTTATGTATTTTTCTTTGATGTTCATTGATGTAAATGTTTTCTGAAAATTGCAATAAAGAGAATTATATAAAAAAAAATGCCTTACTTTGGCAAAGCTGCTGATGTCATTCACTGTGAAATACACCTTTCGGTAAGCTGTAGCCCAGTAATCTCCGTGGTGTGTCCTATAACTGCTGTAGTGTGACAAACTAGTTAGGTAGGAGTTCTAATCCCAGACATGGCAACTGTTTGTGTGTGTGTGTCTCTGTGTAGAGAGCAATGCTTTTTAGGCTAGTCACTCTCACTACAGTTCAAATGCCCTACTTTGGCAAGGCTGCTGATGTCATTCACTGTGAGATGCACCTTTTAGAAAGCTTTATCCCAATAATCTCTATGGCGCGTCCTATAACTGCGTACTGCTGTAGTATGATAAACTAGTTAGGTAGGAGCTCTAATCCCAGATGTGGCAACTGTGTGTGTCTCTATCTGTGTAGAGAGCAATGCTTTTTAGGCTTGTCACACTCACTACAATTCAAATGCCCTACTTTAACTGTGTTCTAATCCCAGACAATAGCAACTGTGTTTGTTTTGTGTCTGTGTCTGTGAGAGAGCAATGCTTTCTCACTACAATTCAAATGCCCTACTTTGGTAAGGCTGCTAATATTCGCTGTGAAATACACCTTTGGGGAAGTAGTACTCCAGTAATCCCCCTGGTGTGTCCTGCAACAGCTACATGCCATAGTGTGTTATAGAACTCTGGTAGGGGTTCTATTCCCTCACATGGCAGTTGTGGATGTTTTTGTGTGTGTTTCTATGTTTGGGTAGGGAGAAATGCATTCTAGGCTAGTCACACTCACTATAAATCAAATGCCCTACTTTGGCAATCCTGCTGATGTCACTCACTGTGAAATACACCTTTGCGGAATGAGTACTCCAGTAATCCCTGTGGCGTGTCTTGTAACAGCTACATGCTGTAGTGTGATATAGAACTCTGGTAGGGGTTCTCTGCCCTCCCCTGGCAGTTTTGGATATTTTTGTGTGCGTTTCTATGTCTGTGTAGGGAGCAATGCATTCTAGGCTAGTCACACTCACTACAAATCAAATGCCCTAATTGGCAATAATGCTGATGTCACTCACTGTGAAATACACCTTTGGGGAAGGAGTACTCCAGTAATCCCTGTGGCATGTCCTAGAACAGCTACATGCTGTAGTGTGATATAGAACTCTGGTAGGGGTTCTATTCCCACACATGGCAGTTGTGGATGTTTTTGTGTGTGTTTCTATGTCTGTGAAGGGAGCAATGCATTTTAGGCTAGTCACCCTCACTACAATTCAAACGCCCTACTTTGGCAATCCTGCTGATGTCATTCACTGTGAAATACACCTCTGGGGAAGCTATATTCCAGTAATCTCCATGGCACATCCTATAACTGCTTCGTGCTGTAATAAACTAGTTATATAGGAGTTCTAATCCCAAACATGACAGGTGTGTGTGTCTGTCATTTGTATCCTGTGTGGAGGTGGCTGTGAGTGAGTACCAGCTGGACTCAATGTGGAGTGGGATTTGCAAATTTATTATATGGTGGCCCCAGTATAGATCACAATGTCCACCATACAGGGATAACAGATATGTCATAGCCAAGAGGCTGGGGTGCAAATCCGTACTCCTACATTGACATCAAGGCCAGGCAAACAAAGTTAGCAACCCCTGTATTACCCAGAGAACACTCTCACCCCATGTTTCATGCACACACACACACACACACACACACACACACTTGCATAGGCAACAGCCGCTATGTTGGTAGTACCCTGCATATTGCCCACTGATCGTAACCATGGTGTGATTGCAGTGGGCTACAGAGGGCATGGCACCCTGTTCATTAGTCCAATAGGCACGTACATGCTGACAGTGCAACTTCCCTATGTTCCCCACTGGACACCTGCAACACCTGTGGTGCCATCAAATGTGACCCACAAAGGACATACCATGCCTAAAAAACATGCCCTGTATGGACAGATGCCACTGACACCAGGGAATACTGGTATCATAGTATTAATGTAGGTGCAGGGTTGATCTGCTGTCCATTAACAGTTCCTGCCACATGAGGCCAGGACTGGCACATCTGATAATAACAATATGTTTACACAACATGGGCCAGACACCCCAGGTACAGTTCCACATATCACTGTACATGCATGTGGGAGGTGTGCACATCCCAGACACTGTCCATGTCATGGACTAAAGAACACATACATGGCAAGCAATGCACAGCATTAGTCGCATGCAATAGTTTCCCAGGTGACTGGATGGTGAATACAGTACCCACCTGTGTGAGCAAAGCCAGACAATACACCCCCATGCCACACTGCGTACCTTTGTCATGTGGCCTGATGCCAAGGTATATCCATCACCTAGCCTTGTATAGCCATCTGGCACAGTCGACCACTACACACCCGTCAAGTAATGCACCCACGCATGTCAGTACTGGCACCCTGTGTCTGTGTGTGTGTGTGTTGTACGATGCCTATGACCACATTCATACTCACTACAACCCCCATTGGCATACTGAAGCATGCTGAAAGATGTCAGACACCTCCACATACCCTTTCCCATATAACCTCCGTATGACCCTTGTGGTGCATGTGATACCTGCACAGTACTGTGTTGTGGCAATCTCACTAGTGATGAGTTGTATTCCTGGCCCTGCCAAGTGTGTCAATGTGTGTGTCCCTGTGAGAGTGTGGCCCTGTTGATTCTGACACCTGTTCATGGGGACAGCCACGTATACTACACCTACCATATAGCTACCATATCACTGTTGCAGATGTCACTCACCATCACATATAAGTTTGGATGGCTCCTCAACATATAACCTATGTGGTGCATCTAATAACTGCATAGACATGTGATAGCACTACATAGTTGTCAGGGGTTCATTACCCTGTACTGGTAGGTGTGTGACACAAACATGCTTAAGTTTTACGCTTTTACCCCTCCCTGACTTCTCTTTGCCTCTGTCTGCCTCTCTCACCCCCTCTCTGGTGGATGTGGATACTTACACCTGCATTGCTTAGGCAGTAGCATGTGCATTTTAAGTGATGCTCATGATCGGCTGATGGCCTCTGCACGGATTGCAGTTGTCCTCTAGCTGATTGCATGTGGAACAGCTGTGGTAACAGCCCCATAGCCGGTAGCATGGAGACACAAGCCAATATCTAGGAACATCATGTTGATGTTGGGCCTTTTCATTCACTGTGAGCAGGAACTCGATCTGTTTGGCAAACAGCATCACAGATGGATTGGGGATTTACCAACAACATACACTGTGGAAACAGGCAAACATACAGGAGGGGTATGTACCTGGCCTGAGTACAGACTGTAAGTGCTGCTATACTGTATTTGGTTTAACAGGGTGTGTGTGTGGATATGGCTGTCTTACATGTTGTAATACCTGTCATGTCAGTGATATGTTTATGAGGAAACCCCCTTCGGTAGGGTCATCTGCAGACTAGGCAGTGTGTGGTGCCTTTTGCATCATGTGTTACCCACAGAGCACCTATCTGTGAACTGCAGAAGGTAGTGTGAGGATTGCAGTCTGTAGATGGTGACAGCTGTGAGAGTTACTGACTTCATATCCCTCATAGGACATATGTTGCAACAAACCCTGTTACAACAGTAAATGTATGAAGTTATCACATCAACATGTCAATATTGGCCCTGTGTTTGTGCCTCCAGCCACAACTCTGTCAACCTTTGTACATATGTCATGCAGGAGGTGCATATGTGCTGTAGGCAATATTAAGTGACATCATATCAAATAACAAGTCAGTGAGATATCAGACTGCTACACAAGTTATGTATTGTAGGAGTTATATTTAATTACATAACCTGGACATTCTGTGGCTGTGTGTACAGTACTGAGGTCTGTGTACTTATGGTGATTGTCAACAATGTGTGTATTGTTAATATGTACCTAGGCCTGTGTACAGACTGTGGTAGATGTCATTGTTCTTGGTCCTGGTCTATCTGATGTTACATGCTGCTCCATTGTATGTTACCCTATCGGCTTACATGTTTGTAGGGCCAAACACACACATGTCCCATACCACAGACAGGCATCGGACTGCACTGTGTAGTGGGGCAGTATATGTAGGGTTAGTGTGTAAGTGGCACATATGAAGAAATGGTGTTGAACAGATAGCCCATATACTGTAATATCACGCTAGCTCACCATTTGTGGCTGTGTTCACACTGGTTGTGTTTATGCACTTTCACACAGGTGTCTGCTACTCTGTGCTGTGACATGCCTGTAGAGCCTGCTATATATGCAGGTTTATGTATATTCCCCCATAGGAAATGTAGGCCAGTGTTGAGCCTGTCTACCTGTAGCCTGCACATTGCTTTGTTACATTCCTAGCAGCTTAGTGTACTTACCCAGTGAGATGTCATGTCCAGATACTTGCCAGATGTACTGCTGCTGGGCCACCATAAGTGTCATGTATGTTAGACAAAGCAGTGGGATGCCGTACAGATGTATGTTATTAACTAGTGGGTAGTATGTGGCCATGTCACCTCTGTACCAGTGGTTATTATGTAGCAGGACTGACAGGGGTGTATGAATGCATAACCTATGGGGGAGAAATGCATACCAATAGGTACTTGTTATACCCACCTACATGGCTGTTAACATCCACATTGTCAGGCTTGGTCCACATGTTTTGCACTAAGGGGTTCTGTGTATACCTCTGGACTGTCCAGAGTGTGTTGGACTGTCCACATATATTGGCCAATATCTCTGCTGTAGTCTACAGGAGCATTATCGTGCTAGCAGTGGTACTGTGCTATGATGATGTTCATCGTGTAACCCTGCTGCAGTCATCACACTTGGGTTATCCTGTCGTCAGGCGGTCCCGCAGTCAGCCAGAATTCCAAAGTCTTGGTCCGGTGTCGGCTGCTGTCGCTTCTTCCCTGATGTCAGTGCGCCAGGGGTATATATATTTCATCCAATGCCATTTTCTTCAGTCTTTCTTGCCGTACAGTGCCCGAAGCAGAAGCAGTTCACAAGTGCCGGTCGGCCGACTCCTGAGATTTTCAAATTTCAGATCCGGAGTTTTCATTAAAGCTAAGTACCCCATTGGGGAAACTTTTCTTGCCTCAGACCGATGTCAGAAAAAGTTAACAATTGTATTTCTTGTGGGAAGCAAATACCTCATAAGGATTTTCATTCTTACTGCATACCTTGCCTAGGCCCAGACCATGATGTCACTAGTTGTCATTTTTCTGCTAGGTTTAATAAGCGTACTATCAAAAGATGCTTTGATTTCGCATGACACTACTTCGGTAGAAAATTTAACTACACTATGCCGTCAGAGCAACCGACTACCGGCGTGCACAAAAAACGCAAGGATAAGGACAGGCAGCCTAGACCCAAGCCAGACTCCAAGGCCTCAGCTGATCCGGACTCCGGTTCACCGGTCTTCAGTGAGGCTCTGATGCAGCCCCTGACTACAGCAGACCTGGAACCCGAGACCACATCGGAACTTTTGGTAGAAAGTACTAGGCTGATGCAGCCATTTTGATTAGCCCCTACCGACGACACTGCTGAAAAAGATGGTGTTGCAGAAACACCTTCGGTTTCTGAAGGCGTCTTCAGACCGACGACGCTCACCATAAAAACATATCCTAAGACTAAGACTCCTATTAAACCTAAAAATACTGCACTTCAGTCCCCTGTTCAAGGCCCCATGCCTAAAAAACAGATGCTCAAAATGGCTGAAGATTTGATCTCTTTAATCAGGGGTTCCCAATCCCCTCCCGACAAAAGGCCTAGACAAGAGGAAGATTATGCCTCCTCTGAACAAGTGTCTATTTCCTCAGGCTCCTCTGAGGAACAAGATTACTCCTTCTCCCCTTATGAAGATTCTGATGCTGAGGATTCTATTCCCTCAGCTTCTCCTCCTGAAGACTACTCCTTTGGGGAAACTTTACACACTGAGGGAACATTTTCACTGGGAAGGTCAGGACTACTCTGACTCAAAGAAAAGGCTCAGAGTTTCTTTTACTCCCCCAGCACAGACCACTTGCCATCCCCCCAGTTTTAGACATTGTGGATGATGTTTACTTAGAATCCAGCTTGAACCCAGATTCTCTGCCTCCTGCTCCAGCCAAACCTGATAGATACTACAGAGTGCCTGATTCCCACAAATTTCTTTATAAAAGTCTGATCCAGAGACTATCTCCCAGGGTCCCAAAGAGGCTAAGGCTTCTATGGCAAAAAATCCTGTACCCTCTGAAAGGGACTCCAGAGCACTAGACAGGTGGGGGAAAAAGGTTTACACCTCAGCCACTCTAGGTATGAGGGCACTAAATTGCCAGTTTCACATGCTAAAATATCAGCAATTTCTAATGTCTCAGTTAAAACAAAAAATGAGCACACTCCCTCAACAGTCTGAATTGAAAGAAATGCAGGATCTGTTGCATGCAACTGAACAGGTGGGCAAACATACTTTACAATGTGGGTTTGATTCTTTGGAGGCTTCCTGCAGAGCAGCTGTCACTGGGTCTGTTATATGTAGGCATGCTTGGTTAAAGGAACAAACTCTGCCTGATCATGTTAAAGCAAAGCTTCTAGATGCTCCCTTACAGCAGTATGTTCTTTTTGGAGTTAAAGCAGAAGAAGTCTTAAAGAAAATGGAGGATAAGGCAAAATCTATGCAGACAGTCAAAGATTTCCTACAGGTACAGCCCCCTCGCTTCAGCAGAAATTGGCCAACAAAAAATTGGTCCTTTCCAGCTACTGAAAGACCACAGAGGGGTAAATATAGACGCCCAAGAGGCAGAGGACAACCACAAGCCCAATACAAACCTCGACAATGGGGCACTGCAGCACAGAAGGGAGGAGAAGACAGGTCCCAAACTACCAGAAGGCAAACTCAATGACTTGCACCTCATCTGGCCAAGCAACACTCTTGGCAGCCCCCTTGGGAGGAAAACTTGCACTTTTTTCAGACAACTGGCACATTGTCACAAAGGACAAACGGGTCCTAGACATAATTTCACAAGGATACAGATTCCATTTTCACACATTGCTACTGAAAAGAGGAATGCCAAACCTGCCACAAAATCAATGGGCAGAAGCACAAAGGCAAATTACAGCTCTCATGGACATGAGAGCCATTCTACTGGTACCTACTCGAGAGCAAAGACAAGGATTTTACTCAAGACACTTTCTAGTTCCCAGAAAGGACAATGCCTGGAGACCAATTCTGGACCTTTCAATTCTAAACACCTTCTTACAAGTACCCAAATTCAAGATGCTAACACGACAGCAGCTTCTTCCCATGTTGGGCAAGAAAGCATGGCTGGTAACGTTGGACCTCAAGGAGGCATACCTGCATGTCCCTATCGGACAAAGTTGCAGAAGATACCTCCGTTTCATTGCAGGTTCAACCCATTACCAATTCTCTGCACTGCCCTTTGGCTTATCTACTGCACCCAGGGTCTTCACAAAATGCCTGGCACCAGTAATTGCATACTGCAGACAAAGAGGAATTCAAATATACCCATACCTGGATGGCTGCCTCATCCAAGCAGAAAGCAAGGACATCCTCTTACAACATCTGGCTTTTGTAAAACATCTTCTAAGTTGCCTGGGGTACACAGTAAACGAAAAGAAATCAAAACTAGTACCCTCACAAAATATGACATTCCTGGGTGCCAGCTTGAACACAACGGACCAGAAGGCTTATCTGACACCAGACAAACAACTACAACTGACTCAATATTTCAAAACAATGGCAACAAAGACCCAACTACGTGCAAGAAAAATTCTGCAGGCCTTGGGCTTCATGGCATCTTGCATACTACTAATACCATCTGCAAAGCTGCATATGAGGAAATTACAATGGTACCTAAAAAGCATATGGTCTCAACACAACCACAGCTTGGACACAATGATATCTCTCATTCCCTGCCTACAACAGGAGTTTCTATGGTGGTCACTGGCATGTCACCTCAACAAGGGTCAGCCTTTCACCTTGCCCCCAACCAGGCAAACTATGACAACAGATGCATCGGACTATGCCTGGGGGGCACACATGGCAGGACAGTGCATTTAAGGCATATGGACTGCAGATCAAAGGAATCTGCACATCAATCAAAAAGAGATGCTAGCTGTACAGAATGCTCTGACAGACTTCAAGAATCTATTACATCCAGGACAACTTACAATAAGGACAGACAACACCACAGTAATGTGGTACATAAACAAACAAGGGGGTACACACTCCTACCCTCTATGCAGGCAAGCAATGACCTTGTGGAACACAGCTCTGGCTTACCAAGTTCAGTTACAAGCTCAATTCCTGCCGGGACAAAAGAACACATTGGCAGACAACCTCAGCAGAAACATCATGGATCCCCACGAGCGGAAACTGGATCCACAAGTATTTGCAATGATAACTCAAACATGGGGCCTTCCAGACATAGACCTGTTTGCCAGTCCTCAAAACTATCAACTAACAAAATTTTGTACAAGGACACTTCACCATCAAGCTTGGAAAGTGGACTCACTCTTATTCAGTTGGAAAAACCTGACAGTATATGCCTTCCCTCCATTGACTCTCCTCACAAAGGTGCTTTTGAAAGTCAGAAAGGAAAGACCATGACTGATACTCATAGCCCCAGACTGGCCACGCCAGCACTGGTACCCACTATTGAGGAATATGTCCCAGGGCCCACCTTGGATTTTACCACAAACTGCCCATTTGCTCACACAGCAAAACAATCAAATTCTTCACAGCCAGCTAAAAACCTTAAATCTGGCTGCATGGCAAATCACCTAAACATCCAGCCAACTCCTCTTTCCCAAGCAGTTATGGATGTTATTCTGGAAGCTAGGAGGCCCAGCACCAGGAAGGCCTATTCGGGCAAATGGAAAAGGTTTTGTGCCTGGAACCAAGCTAACGGCCAAAACACACTTCAGCCTCACATGCCTATGATTCTACAGTATTTAACTGAGATGTTGCACAAAGGACTTTCCTTTTCTTCCATTAAAATCCATGCATCAGATATTTCAGCCCACTACAACATGGAACCACCCTTATTTTCACACCCACTTCTAAAGGCAGTTCCTCAGAGGGGCAAAAAACATTAGGCCCCCCAGGAGAGCACCTACACCAACATGGGACCTAAATTTTGTTCTGGAAAAACTTACGCTACCTCCCTTTGAACCAGCTTTCTCTGCAGATCTACAGTTCCTACCATATCTACAATACCTTCCTGATGTATTTGCTTATAGCTGGAGGGATTTCGTGTTTGTGCAAAAATTAGTTAATTTGGTACTAATTACTGACCACCTTTTTGGGGGCACCTGACATCTGGGGCAAGAAAATGGCGTTGGATGCAATATATATACCCCTGGTGCACTGACATCAGGGAAGAAGCAACAGCAACCGACGTTGGACCAAGACTTTGGAATTCCGGCTGACTGTGGGACCGCCTGACGACAGGATAACCCAAGTGTGATGACTGCAGCAGGGTGTACACTCGAACATCTACATTTATGGTAGGTACAAAACTGTACTTTTTTAGGATGTCTGTCAGTAGCCAATGGTGCACATGTTAAAAGCAGATGTGACCTTCCACACACCCCATGTCTGTGAAGACAGTCACTGTTACAGTAGCAATAGTCTATATATATATATATATATAATATACCTGCAATACATACCTGACATCCCCTTGCACTACGAAGTTGGGACTATAGGGACTGAGGTAGGGCTCCACTCCATGTGCAGGACATATGGTGAGTACATATGTATATATAATTATCCATATATTTATATAGATATATACACATATACATATCGACATACATAGATGGATATGTATATGTATATAGATATACATATAAACACTCATATATACATACGCAGAGCAATATATGTGTACACATTTACAGATAGAGATACATATGCACATATATGTATGGATATCTACATATATATTGACAGTAGTAAGTATGTCAGAATAGATATGCATGCACATATAGTTATAGATATCTACATATAAACCAACATAACTAGGCATATCTGTACATATAGGGTGTGTATACATATATAGCTATATATGCATATATCTATATATACATATATGTGTGTGTGTGTATATGTATGTATATATGTATGTATGTATGTATATATATATATATATATATATATATATCTATACATATATATATATATATATATATATATATATATACATGCGAGAAGATGTACACATGACCATATATATGTTGCACTATACAGATGAATATACAGACATATGTACAGGTATACATTTGTATGCACATGGAGACATATATAGACCTATTATATGTATATCACCATATTCCTGTCGTGTAAACCTCATGGTTTTGTATACCCTCCCAGATGTATCTCACTATATGTATCTGCTATGTGTACATTATGATAAAACAACGTATGCGATGCAACAGTTATATTGATAACAAGGACTACACAATATAGGAACTAAAGGCAGTTGTTCAGTACTACTCAATATGTGTATTGACAGCTATATTGGTAAAACAACAGCTGTCTTCACAGTGGTCATAGTGTAGTGGTCAAGTGTTGTGACTTTAGTTTACAGGGTCCTGGGTTCAAGAGCTGTTCACCTTTTTTGCTGGGCAGAACAAGGGCTGTCAGATACAGAGTGGTTAAGGCAGTTTTGAGCAGCTTTAAGTGTGTTTGCACGGGTTTGTGTGAAGCTAAGTGGTGCTAAGCTATGGGTAAATGTACGGGCACTTACACAGTGTAGGCTTCGACTACCGGTGTGCAAATCAGCTCAGCTGTTTTATTGCAGCAATGTTGATACATGCGGAGCATAACTTAGCCCTGGTAACCAGGACACACCACCCAGTCTGATAATATAGCAGGGTAATGACATCTGTAATAAGTGTATGTAATGCCATGTACAATACATACATCTATGCGCTGTCATTACGGTAGCAAGGGGTGTGAGTGCCATGTGTGGAATATGACTGCAGACCATCCTCGTGCTGACACATGTACACCTACAACACAAATGGATAACATTATAGGGGCCGCAATCAACCAGTGTTACTAACAGCTAAAATGCATCATTGCTGGATGGCTACACTACCTGCCAAGTATGCATTACACTTTACTCCTTACAACATGTGTACACTGCAGTACTCTGGTACATGTTGTACAGTCAGCATGTGCTTCAGAACCATATTAGCCTGTCCCTGCATTGATGGTATGGATGACAGGGATGTGGCACAGCTATCATCATATGCACAGGGTGTGATGTTGGTTTGCCAGAGGCCGAGGGTGGGCCATACATTTGACACCATGTGTGTGGGTGAGGGGTGTACTCTGGTGAGCAGGGTGCGGTGTTGCAGTGTGTGTAAGTATGGGGTTGCCCTAGGTGTGTTTGCATAAGGTGTGGGTATGCATGCACACATTTCTGCCATGTGGGTGCCCTTCACAGGTGTTTATGGACAGCTGCAGACCATACCTGGCAGGATGTGCAGTTCACTGCCTCCGGCCATGGACACATGGACTGTGCCTGCCAGGGGTTCTGTGGGCACATCCAGGTACAGGCCTCGATGTGCTACTCTCACCTGATGATGACAAATGTCCTCTGGTACCAGGTCCCTATTGGGACTGGCCAGGACCATGTGTTCATGGCCTGGTGTGGTATGGACAGTGCCCCCCTGCAGTGCTGGGGCTGGTACTGCCACAAAGGGAGCCCCTTGGAGTCCTGGCACATCCACATTGCCTACCAGCTGTTGGCATTGCTGGCCTACGTCCACAAAGTCGTCACCGCACTCCCACCACACGTTCAGGCATGGACAGACCACAGTTGATGAGGGCCATCATCTCACCAGACCATCTATCTATTAACTCAGTTAATCCATGGATGGTACCAGCCAGTTCACAGGTGTTGTAATTTTCAGATGTGAGAGCAGCCCTCTGCAGCCTCAGGCCCTGTCTGGTGTAACGTTCTATACGTACCTACACTGCCATGACAGCCTGAAACATACACCTGCTGGTACCAGCTATGTTGCCTCTGCCAGGGGCATGATGTTCAGCGGCCCTACCATTAGCACCCTGGGACATCTGCCTATGTGGTGCTCTGCCGGACATCTGGCTATGCCTGCTGCGGCAGGACACAGTAGGCATGGTTACCATACTTCCCTGTGCACTGCCACCAAACGCCAGCTGTCCCTCCACTAGGGCCACTGGTGATGGGGTGTGTATAGGCACTGAAACTGTGTGCGGGGTTGGGGTGGCTAAAAGGGGGATGTCAAATGTTGGTGCAGTGCCAGCCCCTGGCAACCCCACCTGTGCCTCAACAGTACTATCATCATCCTCGGTGTCTGTATAGACACCAACATCAGATTGCAAGCAGGAGGGACCCTGACCCACTTTGCCACCTGTGGGGGAAAACAATAAATGCACTTTATAACCTGTACACCATTGCCTAACAGTACACAGACACACACACCCACACACACACCTCCATAATACCTACCTGTCCATGGCTTTACAGACAGTCCCATGTATATGTCCATGTGGTACCCCATCCTACATCACACTTGTTAACATACACACATTGATACCACTCATTAACATATCAGTCCTCTAAATGCCTACACAAGCAGCCACAACACAAGACCTGTTACTACTATACCTGCCTGACCTGTGTGTAGTGGTCTTACATGGCCTCACTGCTGTTAGTCAGTATGCACACTCTGTATGTCCAGACATCATGGCCATGGCCCCTATATGTGTGGGCTACTATGTTCTATCCATAATATCACACACTGGTGTCATGTGTATGTAATGATCAGTACATGCCAGATATACTGCTCAGTCAGCCTACCATGTGACAGCTGTAATACTTGGATACATTCCCTGGTGTTGACTAGTGCTTCCCCAATGCATCTGTAATGCTGCATATGTGGGTTGTAGATGACCTGCCTGCTGAATGCGATATTAAGGGTGTACCTGGTGTCTACCTTCCCTCTCAATGCCTGTTCCATGCTACAGACCATTTTATACTATCAGCTGTCCTGTTACTACACATATGACAAGTATTCCTGGTATGCAATGTGGCAGTCCATGTACATGTACTGCATGATCCCAGAGAGAGGTACTGCTGTATGAACATCCCACAATCACACATTTGCATACATGGCCAGCCACACAAACACACACACATGCACACAAGCATCCTACATGCATCAACCTCCATCCACTTCACCAGAGTGACCCTACAGACTGACTACCCACCAGGATGCACACACACACACACACACACACACACACACACACACACACACACACACACACACACACACACACACACACACACACATACACATACACACACACACACCCACACACGTGAGGTTGCACAATGAAAGTACACACTGTCCCCCTAATAACCCTCTGTCAACATGCATAACATATGGTACCCGACAGCATGCAGTGCAGCTATAGTCAATCCATGCTGGCAACAGTATACATGTGTGTGATGCATGTGCTGTGTCACTAGGTGAAGCCCCTTCCCTTGGATACCACTGCGCCCATTAACAAGGTATTTCTGTGCACCTGTTCTGCACTCTGCCATGTACTGTGCACCACATCTCACAGGTTTACAGCCCATTGCTGAATGTGTACTACTGTGTCGGTTATGTCACCTTTAATGCTCACAGCCCCTATGGTTTTCAGTAACACATACCTGGTATGATACGTGGACAGATGTCATTTGTGAATGCCTGATGTCTGATCCACATCTCTCAATATCAGTGGACAATGTATGGTCAATCTGATACTCTTACACTGACGACCATCAGAGCTTACGTAGCTTATGGGGGGGGGTGTACACACCTTTATTGATTTGACGCACCCATCCTTGATCTGCCATGGGAAATTCATTACATATATCGTAGCAGTACATGAGCCCGATATGTGACATATGTCCTGTACTTTCACATGCAGTGTCTACAGAATGTGTTAAGTGTGCGGATGCTGACCGCGATGTATACACACCGTGTGGGCATATTTGTGCACACCGTTATCATAATGGTTTATCGCACCTCTTGGTGTGGTGTACTACAGCGGTCACTTCTCCAGGCAGGGGTATACCTGCGTGGGCCATCTGCATTTGCCAGTGTATGTTCAGTCTGCCCTACCCATGTCCCCCTATTCTGCATGATTGCAAGGTCTACTCATGTGCACATCCCTTGGTGTTCACACACTGCCATCACTATTGATGTGGGGGTAGGGTTATGGCTGCCACAGGTCCTGAACCTGCCTATGTGCAGATAGAGCCTTTCCTAGCATCCTTAGGATCCCTGCTGCAGTGCAGTGGTGTGTCATGCTGTCACCCCCCCGTCAGCCTTTTTGCAGATGCATGACAAGTAAGCCCTACACATGTCACTTTGCAGTGTCCCATACACTGAATACCACCTGTGACAGCCGAGTCCCAGCTGATAATGTGGACTACTTTAATGCCTTTTCCATAGTGTATCTCTGCAGCAGTTGCCATTGTCCTACAGGTATATACACTGATGTGCACTGTATATGGGTGTTGTTCCAAACATGTCCATACTGTAGGCCATGTCTCCTACCATTATGATACTCCCTGTGGACACATTCCACAATGACAGGATGTTAGTTATCATGCAGGTGTCTGACATACCCTTCCAATACCCCATCATGGTCACCCCTGTGACGCTGTGCATTTCACTGCAACAATACGTGCACATGTACAGCATGCATTCTGGGTAGGTGTGTTAGATGTGTGCATGGAATATACTGTTACCATTACATGCCCAGTATGCTGGCAAGCATCTACATAAACCATACTCACCAGCTACAGGCTGCTTCCTTGTTGGTATCCCGGAGGGACCTACATAAGAGGGTGAGAGATGCAATGTCAGTGGCCACACCTGTGGCAGTGCTACAGGGTGGGTGCAGTATTAAAATACATCAGCAGTACATTGCCACAATACTACTACATATGGACATCTGTTTATCACTACTATGCAGCAACACAATATATCTATGACATGTCAAATATGCATGATCTAGCTGTACCAATGTGGATGTATAAGCAACAGTGGTTTACTGATGTGCCCTGTGGCCTTACCTGCACACTCCTCGGCCGGTGTGTGGGTGGCACCCTCCTCTACAAAGGTGTCTGACGGTTGGTGGCTGGCAGGACGGGCAGGTGCCACAAGGCTGGCCAGTAGCTCCTCCACACGTGTAAGGGGGGATGGATGGCATGGCCCTCCTTGTGATAAGGTGATCCCCCAGACTGCAGCAGCATGTCAATGGGCATTGTGAAGCAGGTCAGTACAAGATGCCGGACCTGCTCATAACTGCGGTTGTGCAGTCCGACATACTTGACCCTGTTGACTAGGCCGTTCCACAGGGTGGTCCACTCCTGATGGTCATGGGCAGCCCGACTAAACAGCACAAGGTAGTGCTGGATTAGGTACTTGAGCTAGACTTCAGTTTTGGCAGTTGAATATGTTGGTAGCCATGCATGTGACATCTTAGCTGAAAGACATAAAGATGGAAAGAGGTCTGAGCAACTCATACAGCAGGGTTACCACAGTTCTTAATACACATCTCTGTCACCCCCCCACCATATCTGTGACAAACAACTGTATACTCAAGTCATTAGGTATAGCTACAGCTTACCTACCAGTGGGACAGATATTGTATTGTACCACAATTTCTGTTATGTGTTTGTAGCCATGTTCCCTGTGTGGACACTATCATTGCTGGCCTGTTACAGACTATTCACCTGCAAGCTATTGTCAGGGCCACTATGGTCCCACATATGCCTGTGGTATGACTGCTTTGTGATTGCTGCACATCTGACATTCGGTGTTATTGGGGGATATCTATGCATGCTGTTGGACATGTTCCGGGATTGTTTAGACTATTACTACCAACATGTGTTCTATAACAGTGACACAATAGCATATATATGTATTGTTGCCCAACAGAACCAACTCTCCAAATCCATCTGCCCAAGTTACCCGGCCACATCACGTGTGTGTCCCACCCTGGGGCCTCCTCATGTACTGGTCCTGCAATACCATCAGGTGGAACCAACCCAGTGGATGTTGACCCCCCCCGGGTCACACACAGACATGTTCCTGTTCCCTGAGGTCAGATCCAGGGTCTGTTCCATAACAGGCTCCACAGACACACGTGGGATGTGCTACATCACTCTGAGGCACCCAGTACACATTCACAGGGATGACATGCTCCTCCTGCTCAGCCTCCAGGCCAGCCACCTTCAGGACATGGACTGCTGTTGTGAGTAGCAGTGGGTGGAAGGCTTGCTCCCATTGTGTCCATATTGGGGCCCATGGGGAGTCCACATCACAGACCACACACACCATCCAGGGTGTTTACCCACAACATGTGTCACATACAACCCCTGTAGACTGTCCTCTGTATCTACCAACCCTGTCCAGCTCCACAACTATACCTGCCATACCTCCCCATATTCCCATTCCATACTTCACAGACAAGGGCAATGTGTTCCCAACAAGGGGTTCATATGTGACATACCCGTCCATATTGCACACACTGCCAGCTGTAGATATCTGTGTGCATTGCTATGTGTGCTGTTTGCTCACACATAGCATGCAGCACTGTGGTAGTAATATAGGGGACATGTATTTACATACATATATGTTTGTGTGTGTGTATTTGTATATATGTAGATGTGCATATAAGTATATATCTATATATATATATATATATATATATATATATATATATATATATATATGTATGTGATGTATATATGTGCTTATATATATGTGCTTATATATATGTCTACACATGTGCTTATATATATGTCTACACATGGGTATCTGTATACTTCTGGACATACATGTGGATATATGTGTGTATGTATGTATGTATGTATGTGTGTGTGTGTATATATATATATATATATATATATATATATATATATATATATATATATATATATATATATATATATATACTTTATATATTATTTATGTGTACATATATACACATACGCATACCTATATGTCGGGTACATGCAGATATCAGGACCACAATCTCACAACACCTTCCTGCACAGCTGCACTGTTCTGCCTTGCTACAACACAGACAGGTGCCACATATGGACACAGCTTGACATTAGAAGGGTATATGTAGGACCAGATTGCAGGTAACCCTATTACACACTTATGGCATTCCTGCATGCTACATTACAGATTAACCTGAGTATCCTGCAAGGGGTGGGCTGTGGGTCCCATGTGTCTATCATAGTGGCATTACTTCCACCACCAGCTATTGGCCACGTAATATACATACTTCCCATTGCACAACACACACTATGATGGTTTACATCTTGTCAGTCAGTGCTGATCTGCACAGTTGACAGGTATGGCCCACTGCCCACAGGGTCAGACACTATTGTCCATAGCAGTTGTTCAGCTGAACATCATTACAACACCTGATGGCACATATAAATCATTCCACATCATCTATCCCATTATTATGGACCGAGTACTACATTCAATTACATGCATATATGCTTCACATACCTGTTGTGGGAATTACGTATGTTCTGGATAGTTTGCTGGATGTTTTGTTTGTTTTCTTTGCTTTGCCTTTTGCTTTTCTTTTCTTTTTTCTCTCTATCTCTCTCTTGGTCTCTCGCCAGTAAATGGATTGAGCTGCTGTGAATAGATTGCAGCATGGATTTTGTAGGTGATGCAAATGATCAGGTGATGGCCTCTGCACCAGTCAGTGTCCTCCACATGCTACCTGCATGCAGCTTGCTGTGTAGTACTTCCCATTACCATTGTCATGGCAACCACCTACTATAAATCCCTACATCATGTGGGGGTGGTCCCTTTACATTTCCTGTGTGATGGACATCCTTTATGTGTATGGGCATCAGTGTTACAGACAACAGGTAGCAATACCTCTTACAGGAGAACCTGCACACTCAGGCCAGCTACATAGTTGTAGGAGGTTCCAGAACTACAGACAAGAGTGTGAGTAGAGTTGTATGCATTGTGTAGTACTGGTGTTACAGGGTTTGTGTGTACATACTAGTTTAACTTGGAATGCAGTCTGTCTGCATAGCTCTCAACTGTGGGCCTATCCTCTTGATGGCCAGAGGGGTGCCTATTATGTTTTTTCTGTCCACCACACAGGTCTTGTGTCAGATATTTCACTGGCAGTGTGTGTGTTGAGTGCTATCAGTACATGGCTACATCCATTTCTGTTTCTAACTTACATATCTGGTTAAGGGTATGTTGCAGACTATCCTGTAACACCAGCGACTTGCTTAGTGTATGAGAACAGTATTCCACATACAGGCCTGTGTTCCAGCCTCTGTCTTCCACCTGCATACCAGGCTTTGCACATATGACATGCTGTCAGGGGTTGTTCTGTAGTGGGTATCTGTAGTATGTCATGCTGTCATTCCTGCTATCAGTCCACTGCTGTTGTGTCCCCCACACATACGGTGGGGTTGTGGCCATATATGTGTGGGCTGCACCTACACAATACATGTGTGCCCTTTTGCACTCCAGAGGCCAGTGTATGTAACAGTTGTATATGGCCCTGTAGTATTGAGTCTAGGGGGGGATGCACCATAGCTAACCTAGCCTGTTCCAACATGTGGGAGTATCAGGGGTGAGCTGCCTTAAGGTATCTGGATGTACATTACCATACAATCCACCTTGGGTAAATGCAGGCTTACTGCTTCCTGCCATGCAGACTGTTCTGTTTGTCAGTGTGCTTGTGATGGTGTCAGTTATGCCTTGCCCTATGGGAGCCAGACTGTACTGCATGATATGTTACTGATACCAGCCTGACATCGTACATATATATATATATATATATATATATATATATATATATATATATATATATATATACATATAGATGTAACATATATATCTATAGATGTATGCATATGTATGTATATATGTTTATGTATATATGTTTTATATATATATATATATATATATATATATATATATATATATATATATATATATATATATATATATATATGTATATAGATATGTTATATCTATTTAGATAATATACATCCACACACACATACATCTACATGTTGAAATATATTCCCTGTACTGTTGAATGACTGGGCTGGATAATATGTTTGTGAAAACATCAGGCTTATGTAAATCTGACATATCTTAGTGGTAAATCAGTTTGGCTATGGTGTGCAGGGTCCTGGGTTTGAGCCTCTCAGAGACTGTTTATTTTGTTGCTGGGCAGAACAAGGGCCATTGGATACGGAGTGATTAAGGCACTTTTCAGCAGTTGTAAGTGGGTTTGCTCTGAGGTAAGCACTGCTAACTTCCGGTTACTGTTTCTTATACCCAGTTAGCTTCTAAATTGCTTAACCTGTATACACATTGCTTACCCCTGTGCAAACGGGCTTAAACCTGCTTACTAGTGCTTATATATGCTTACTACTGCTTATTGGTGGTTATACTTGCTTACTCCAGCTTACAATTGCACTGATTTAGACAGTAATATCTAATGGTTCTTGGGAAGATGGGGGATTTGGAAGCTGTATGGGGTGGCATTCATTACAAATTTTACCTTTCATTTGTATCCATGATTCCTGTGTACATATACTGTCTGGGGCACGTGTGCTTATCTGTGGACGTTGCAACAATATGACACTGACACCTCACATCTGCATTTAATGCAGTACTCCAGTTCACAAGTATATGTTATTTAGTAGGTTATGCAACTAAAATATTGGTCATTACAGGGTTTGACATGGAAAATGGAATGTGCTGTAGTGGGACTTGAACCGGGAATGACTGCTCGTAAGGCGAATGCTCTGCCCACTACACTATTGCTATATAGCTTAATTTGCATAGATCTTCCTTGTCATCCTTTTCAGCCATTTAAGCTGCATTAACCATAGCTAATCAATGGGCACACCCGCGCACCTGCGGTTAGCTTTAGTCGGTTTCTTAATAGAAAAAAAGGGTTTGTTCATTTTATTTGTATTTACTATTGCTGTTGTACATGTGGTGAAATGTTTCTGGGGATATGCAGACACCTATGAGCGGTCTCGCTCATTTCTTTGGCCTTTCTGCTGTTCTTCATTGCGGGGGCATGTATATTCTGACAGCTCTGTTCGCAGACATGCCCCCTGCACTCTTACACACTCCGTGTAAGTTTGGAGCTTAGGTAGCGCACCCTAATTAATATGCATGGCACACTGCTGTTGTGCTCCTAAACAGATGCTTCTGTGCAGGACTACGCTAGTCCTGCATGGAAGAATAGTAATTCCGGGGGAAGGTTTATAAGGATACAGGGTATGTAAGTATACATGGTATATAAGTATATACATAGTGTATAATTATACATAATATATAATTATATGTGGTATACGATGTGGATATTCTACAAAAGGGCCTTACAGAAACAGATGCTTGGTGCCAGAGCCATGCACTCAAGCTTAATCCCAAGAAATGTATAGTTATCCCCTTTTGGAAAAACCATGTACCCATGAATTACCATATAGGTGGCAGTACACTAAACACTGAAAGTGTGATGAGAGACTTAGGGACACAGGTGGACAGTGGTCTCACCTTCGATAACCACATCACCACAACAGTCAGGAAATCCTTTTATGTGGCACACCTCATCACTAAGGGCTTTTCATCCAGAAAAAAGGAGGTCATTGTCTCACTGTACTCATCCCTCATTAGACCCATTATAGAGTTTGGTATGTACCTCACAAGACATCTGCAACAGCTGAAAAGGCCACAGAAATACCTTGCTAAAAGAATCACAGGCCTAAAGCAGATGCCCTATGCTGACTATCTAAAAATCCTCCAGCTATACTCTGTGGCATATCGTCTACTCAGAGGCAATCTCTGTTTAACATACAAGGCCATGTCAAACCCTGAGCTGTTGGACATGCTCCACTTAAAGAAATCCCAATCCCTCACAGCCACATACTCCAGGGATCTAAACCTTGTCATCACAATGAACAAAACATGCTGGAGGAATAGGTTCCTGACCCAGAGACTCCCCATACTCTGGAATAGACTGCCCATACATGTCAATCAGAGTGCCTCCTTGGCCCTCTTCAAAAGGAACCTTGACGATTGGATGGGAGATAGGAAATTCACCCCAGGGATCATGTCAGTCGCCCTGCTAGACAGAGGTCCAGGGAAGTTAATATTGTGGGAAGAAATATCCAGGGAATTGTTATGGCTAGGCTTGGCTAGGCTTGTACAGGCCCTAGGGCCGATAGCCTAGTACCAACCTATGAACCTATATAAAGTATACATAGTATATAATTATACGTGGTATATAAGTATACATAGTATATAATTATACAAGGTTTATAAGGATACATAGTATATAATTATACATAATACATATGAACCTATATAAAGTATGCATAGTATATAATTATACGTGGTATATAAGTATACATAGTATATAATTATACAAGGTTTATAAGGATACATAGTATATAATTATACATAATACATGGGTGGGAAGTTAGCATAATAGTTAAGGTGTTTGCCTTACAAACACAAAGTACTGGGTTTGATTCTCACATGAGGTAATTGGCTAGGTTTAAAATGGCCCACAAGGGCAGTTAGCCTAGTACTAATCTATGAACCTATATGTGATATATAATTATACATAGTATATAATTATAAATGGTATAACAGTATACAATGTTCAATGAAGCCTTGTTAAATAACACATAACAATGGTTAATATATATACTGTATATATTCTTATTTGACTTCAAAATAAAGCCATTGAAATGTATTTCATGACAGATATGCCCTGCACAAAGCTGCATCTTTACTGTTTAGTCAGCAAACAGAATGAAAGTCTGAAAGTAGAGGAAAGAGCAGAGAGTACTAAAGGGAGTTAGTGTAGCTGGAGTTAAATACATAAAGACTGGGGGTGCAAATGAATTTAAGGGTGCTGCAAGACATGTGCTGAGAGTGGGTGAGTGGATATTGGGAAGAGAGAGAGGAGATAGGCTAGACTATAGGGATGGTATTGATAGGTAGAGAGGAGGAAAAGAGATGAACAGAGAGCGATTGGATGCTGGTAGTTAAAAGGCAAAAGAAGTTGATGGATGCTAAAGAGATGTGATGAAGGCATGTACAGAGTAATTATACATGGTGAAGGCATGTACAGGGTAATTATACATGGTGAAGGCATGTACAGGGTAATTATACGTGGTGAAGGCATGTGCAGGGTAATTATACATGATGAAGACATGGACAGGGTAATTATACATGGTGAAGGTTAGCATGTACAGCAAGAGGTTCTCTGGTTCGATCCTCGGCTGGGGTACCTTTTGTGCGGAGTTTGCATGTCCTTCCTGTGGTCGCGTGGGTTTTCTCCGGGTGCTCCAGTTTCCTCCCACATCCCAAAGACATGCAGTAGGTGGATTGGACACTCTAAATTGGCCCTAGGTGTGAGTGTGTGTGTGCCTTCTATGGAAGGTTGGGCACCGGGCTGGCAACTCGACACTGTAAAACTTCACTGCCAATCCTGTGGGCGGACAGATGATCCGCTGTGGCGACCCCTAACCGGGAAAAGCCAAAAGAGGAAGAAGAAGACATGGACAGGGTAATTATACACGATGAAGGCATGTAATTATACATGATAAAGGCATGCGTAGGGTAATTATACACAATTATACCATGCGAACATCGCAAACCCGACAAACGTGCATGCTGATTGGCTAATCCAACTAGTGTGCACATAGTAAATCCTACAAGAAACAACGCAAAAAGTCCGGTCGCTAAATAATATGCGGCGACAGCAAATAAACAGTAAAGTAAAGTAAATCTAATACCCAAAACACACAACAATTTAATGAAAACACAGAAAACTAACCAATTTCCATACTACACTCCTCATTCCCTCACCTCAAACACTAAAAAAATAAAAAGTCATGCAGTCGCAAATACATCACACACACACTACGTAACCACCACTTATAACACAATAAAACCAAGCATTCTCATAAAACCACTTACCTATATTCCCTACAATACCTATACACAGACAACTCCAAAATGTACATACTAAAACACACCACACATCCCTCGCAAAGTCAAAAACACACACCATACCGAACGTCCACATCAGCATACATCTAATAAAAGCGCATACAACACCACCATCTAGTGACCAAATAGTAAAAGTACATATTTAAAAAAAAATAATACAAATTAAAACTACACCACATTTCAACATACCTATAACTACTAAAACATAACTACACGTTATAAACTTCTACACTGCTTAAACTATATTATACCAAGCACCACCTAGCCTTTTCCTAACATTTCCTGAAAAACTAAAAAATAACATGTATTTAAATTAAAACAGAAATAAACAATAAACACAAACTGAAAGTGTGGACTATTTTATCTCACAAAAAGTGGAAGAATACAAAAAAAAGCAAACAAAAACATAAATAACAATACAAACATAATACAAAACAAACTAACACCATGGTATAATAGCAATAACCCACTTCTGGGTGTGGGTAATGCTGGATTTACCTGCGGTTGTCTTTGTTTGGTCCCTCGGGCTTCGCCCTCGGGACCAAACCACGCCAACCGTGGGTAAATCCAGCATTACCCATACCCAGGCGTGGGTTATTGCTATATAAAAGCATGCACAGGGTAATTATTCATGATAAAAGCATGGTTGGAGTAATTATTCATGATAAAGGCACGTGCAGGGTAATTATGCATGGTAAAGTCATGCACAGGTTAATTATACATGTCTGGTACATGGGCAGAACCAAAGTCTGAGTAGATGACATATTAGCTGGAGTTTAAATGCTTGTGATGTTGTTTAAGTTTTAAAGTGTGAGGAATGGAATTCCACATTTTGGTGACATGGTTTGGGAAAAGGCTCTCTCCTGCAGTAATTTTGGATTTCGTAACCAAATGGAGCTGATTTTCAGTCGATCATAGGAATCTGTTTGGTTCGTAGTGTTGTATAAGGGTTAAGAGAGATGGGCAGTTTCCAGGCCTTTGTATATGAGATTATGAATACTGTTTGGGAATAAGACAGGTAATGGGGTAATCCAAGCCGAAGTTCCTTCGGTGCCAAACAGGGCTGACATCTGTGTGGATAGTTTGATGCACGTTTTGCTACCTCGTGTTAATGTTGATCAAACTTTGTCAGTTGGAGGGATTTTAAGTTAGTGAAAACAGGGGCAGGGTATAGGAGGCTTCGGAGAAGTAGTGTAGCAGCTAATTGTTTTCTGGTTTGGTCAGTGAGGAGTTGTTTAACTCTGTATGGGCAGTCTAATTTCTGGTGAGTTTTCTTTGCAGTTTCTTGGATGTGATAGTCAAATTTTAGTTTATCCTCAAGGTTGATGGCAAGCAATTTAGTGTGAGTGATAATTCAATGTTGATGTTTGATGAGATAGGTTCATAGGTTCATATTAGGCTATCTGCCCTGGGGCAATTATAAGCCTAGCCCGATTCTGTATGGCTTACGCCACCCCTTGATTTGAGTATACTGTGCCCTTTTTAAGGTTTAGTTTACTGTACCTCTGTCTAATAGTGACACGGGAGTAATCCCTGGGACAAACCTACGATCCCCCATCCACTTATCGAGATTCTTCTTGAAGAGATTCAGTGAGGTGCTCTGCCTCACATGAACTGGAATTCTATTCCAGAGCGACGGGAGCCTCTGGGTTATGAACCTGTCCCTCCAGCAAGTTCTATTTATTTTTGTGCTGAGGTTCAAGTCCCTCGAGCATGTGGCTCTAAGGGATTTAGATTTACTGAGGTGGAGCATGTCCATTAATTCTGGATTTGACATAGCTTTGTATGTCAGGCATAGATTGCCTCAAGTAGGCGGTATGCAACTGAGTAGAGCTGGAGTTTTTAACCGAGCAGCATATGGCATCTGTTTGAGACCCTTGATCCTCTTGGTGAGATACTTTTGGGGTCTTTCTAATTGCTGCAGGTGTTGGGTAAGGTACATCCCAAAAGGGGCATTGTATTCTATGATGGGCCTGATGAGGGATGAATAAAGGGCACGATTACCTCTCTTGATCTAGATGTGAAACCCTTCGTGATGAGGTGGGCTATGTAGAAGGTCTTTCTAACCACTTTGGCAATGTGGTTTTCAAAGGAGAGATTGCTATCAACTTGGGTCCCCAGGTCCCTAATAACTTTCTCTGTACTTAATGGGTTTCTGCCTATGTGGTAATTTGTGGGCACATTGTTTTTGCCAAAGGGTATGACTATACATTTTTTGGCATTTAGCTTTAAACCATGGCACTGGCACCAGTTATCTGTCTCTGTGAGACCTTTTTGAAGGATGTTTGTGTCAGCTGGAGAGTTGATTATGGCGCCCAGTTTGCAGTTGTCTGCGAACTTGGTCAGCCATAGTCCTCCCACGTTTGCCTGTACCTTGGAAAAGTATATACCGAACAAGAGTGGTCCCAGGACAGAACCCTGTGGGACGCCACTTGTGACCGGTTTCGAGTCTGACATGGCTCCAGCAACTCTCACTCTGTGGGTTCTGTCTTTGAGCCAGTTTGTGATCCATCTTGTGACATAGGGGTTTATAGTTAAGCTGGATAGCTTATCTATGATGCCCGAGTGGGGTATTGTGTCAAATGCCTTTGCAAGGTCCAGATAGGCTGTGTGGACTACCTTCCCTTCATCTATGGCTTTGGTGACTGTTTCAAAGAAGTCAACCAGGTTCAAAAGGCAGGATCTGCCCTTGACAAAGCTGAACTGGGTAGGATCTAGTGTCTGTAGGTCCCCAATGTCTTTGTTTATGAGCTCCATGACGATCCTCTCTATAGCCTTGCAGACTAAGCTAGTCAGGCTTATGGGGCGATAGTTTCCAGGGTCCGTAGAGGCTCCACCTTTGTGGAGTGGGACCACTGTTGCTGTACACCATTCTGTGGGCACATATCCAGTAGTGAGGCTGAGATTGTATAGCTGTTTTATTTGAGGGATTAGTTCCTCTTGTAGTTCATGTAGGATGCAATCTGGGATGCCATCTGGTCCCATGGAAGCAGTGTTTTTTGCTTTGGAGAGGGCAGCCTTCACCTGAGCATCTGAGATGTTTGGGAGGCAGCCCTCTGCCGGGATATATACTTGCTCTTTTGGGGGGGGGGGTGGAGAAGTTTGCACTGAACCTGCCTGCCAGGATATTGGCGATGTCTGTGGGTTCAGTGTATTTTTTGTCATTTAGAATCAACTCAGAACAAGTCTGGGAGTTGCATCCCAGGTTTCTAACATAACTGAAAAAAGCCTTATGATTGTCTTTGGTGTCCTGTGCAATTTTTCTCTCGAAGCTGGCCTTGGAGGATTTTATGAGGGATTGTAATTTTTTGCTAGTACTGATCAGAGATGCCTTCCCAATTAGGGATTTTGCTCTATCATGTAGTAGCTTCCTCCTTCTGTTAAATAAGGGTTTCTGCACTGAGCGGTGTTTTGGGATAAATAGGACAAGTTTTTTTAGGGTCAAGAAAACATTGAGATTCTGTTAGGCAGGGTTCAATGGCTGAGAAGGATTCTTGAGTGATTTTCTGTAGGTTGATAAGATTGTGGGTGCTACCTAAAATGGTGGAGCTGTCAGAGTACTGAACTATTGTGATTGGTTTAGAGGCCTGTTACAGATTTTTAATGACTATTTTGAAGAATATGTGATGAAGAATGGCACCTTGAGGGACCCCTGTAGAATTTGGGAAGAAAGGAGAAAATTCTCTGTGTCATTTTTGTAGTTTGGTATCTGCTTCCAAGATAGTTATTGAACCAGGTGAGGAAGGATTTGCAAACACAATTTTTTGAGACTGTATAAAGTAGGATGGGGTGGGAGACTGCATCAAAAGCCTTACAGAGATCTAGAAAGAGAGATGATATTGCCTTGCTTTCATTCCTGTAGGCATTAATGGTATTAGTGAAATAAAGGAGGTAAGTTGTAATACTGTGATGAGGCAGAAACTATGTAGGGTGGCAGGTCCATGTCAGATGGATGAAAGCCCAGTTAACCGACGAGCACATCAACGAGACGACTTAGCCGACAGTACGAATCCCCGACAATGGCAAGTCAATGTATTACGGAACGGAATACATTCCCATGTCTGTAATACACTTGAAAAACACATTAAAACATATATAGCGGGGGGGGGGGCTGCACCCCCCTGCACCCTCCATGTGGGGGGCTGCACCCCCCACTTAAATATGCCAACTCCGAGATTGCGCTACAGTGAGGGAATGGGACTAACTGCCGGTCTGCACTACTCACCGTTGTCTGGGATTCGTACTGTTGGTGAAGTCATCTCGATGTGGTCGTCTGTTAACTGGGCTTTTGTCCATCTGACGTGGACTCAGGGAGGCAGAGAGGAGGCTTCTCTGGCTGAGCTGTAGAGTGAGTTGGGACTGGATGCATTTTTCATGGATTTTAGATTGGGGACAGGATGGCAGTAAGGTGGACATTACTAAAGTCTGTGGAATTACCTCCTCTGTACACAGGTAGAATGTAACTTTTTTCATGGTAATGGCAGATTCCTGAAAGGGAAAGGGTTTTATGGGGGTTTAACCTAAGCAGAATAGTAGTGATTTTGATATTATTAAAACACTGAGTTAGCATATATAAATAAGGTCATGTGGGGAGTAAAGCCCCACATGCAGGGAGCAGGAGGGCATGTCCCCTTTAAATAAAAATAATTTTTCTTTTCATTTTTGCGTTTTTTTTTTTTTTTTTTTTTTTTTAGTTACAACGTGACAGTGAGAAATTGATGAACTGTGACTGGATTGTGGGTGATGTGATGAAATTGTGGGAAATCCTCTTTCTGCTGCAGAAGTGTAATCTCTACAATAACTGATCTGGTTTCTGCCACCCCTGTTCCAGATCATGGTAAATCCAAACGGGACTGATTAGAGAATATTGGGTTAAAGTAGTGATTTAAATTGATAAGGTTACTGTTCCTCTTACTTTTTTCCCTTTACAACCTTAATGACTGTCCCATTTTTCCTTACTGCCTTTGCTACATTCTCCAGTGTTTGTAGTTTTGCCTGATACCTTAATTTGCTAACCTCTGCCTGTTTTTTTTTTTCCTGTGGAGTTAGTAATTTTACTCCAAGGCATTTTTATCTTGTCTTGATAGTTAAAGAAGGGTTTCATTTTCATATTTTTTTTTTTGGTTTTCTGTTAAATGCAACTGTTCCCACATCTCCGCTTCCTGCTGTTATATTTTATTCCTTTACTAGTAGTCTGACTGAATATTCCTGAAACAGCTTTTTGACTTTGGATGTCACTGGCCCTGCTTTGTGCTGGTTCCTTCAGTCATCTTTGTTGGTCTGAACCCCTGGAACAAAGATCAATGGTTCCAAGGCGACCACCACTAGGATAGTGCAGAATCATTGGGAGATGGTCCAATGACTCGTAATTTAACTTCAGTGACATGCAGTGTCTCTTTATCAGAGTGAATGACGTGATCAGCAAGCAAACATCTTTTTTTGAAAGAAGGGGTTTCTTTGGTTTCACAATTTCAATGGAAAGTCCATGTACCCTGTAATTTGAATGAAATTAATTTCAGAAATGTAGTAAAAAGTGTGTTTGTTAGTTTGGTGTTATAGGTGGAGGGGATGTTATTTACATGTATGTTGTAATTTTCATTCTTTGAAGCAAAGTTTCAGTGTTCTGAGGTTTCATTGTTTTGGGTTTTCAATGTTGTAGTGTCAGTGTTTTGAAGTTCATGTAAAGAAGTCAGGAAAATAATTAATTTAATCTACTTGCGATTTCTCTTGTTCCTTAACTTAACCCAGAACTCAATATTTGTTCCAGGCATATAATTATATCCGCTGTTCCTCTTTATTATATAATATATATTAATATCTCTCCCTCTTTGGATGTCAACAGTATACAGTTTGTGTGGCTGTGTAGAAATGCAGCTCAGGTAAGCAGCAAGACTGAGCACTATGAACGTTAGGTATGTGTGCAGCTTTATAAATGCTCTTTATTATTAGTTAAGAATATGCATCAAGTGTTGTGACGGGTACAGAGGCAGGTCATGTCATAACCAAGTATATCCTTCATGCCGAGATGTTGTATCTTTGTAAGTGCACTCATAAAATTTAGCATTCAGCTGTGTATTTCTCACACTGCTGTCTCCTGGTTCCAGTCGTATCTGCTTGCTTCAGAACATAATAACTTTTTAACACAGACAATGAGGAAGTATGACCCACTGTAATGAAATGGGCTTAAACTTTTTTTGATATTTTTACAATCATTACTAGCAAGGAATGAATTAAAACAGGCTGCAGTTGACTTATTAGATAGTTATTGAATTCAAGTCATCATCTTCCTGAATCCTAGATGTGAATTATAAATCTTCATAGCTATTGAAATGCTCAGTCTACATTCATTTCAATAAAGTACACCTCTGTATATTACCTTGTCTGATATCATTATGTGCTTCAACACTCACTTCTCAACTGTCCCTGATTTTGACCCAAATTTTAGCTCTGTCCCTCTTAATCCCTCCTAAAACTAGTGCCTTTTGGAGGAAAAGTGGTGAATTACACTTAATGAATAATGACAATAATTAAGAGTTATAGACTTCTTTTACTTCAGAAAATGTGTATTAATTCATATGCTTTGATTCTGTCAATGTTTCAAGTTAATAGCATTAATATTTTAAATGTGTCCCTGATTTTTCTTGACTTGTCCCTGATTTTGTTGAAATTTGTCCCCGATTGGTTGAGAGGTATGCTTCAACATGGTACATTTCAGCAACATGCATTACAGAAAGAATGGGCCGACAATCAGCCTATGTTGGAAAGTGATGGTACTTACAAAGGTACGACTTAATATGTTTATAGTTAATGAACATGTAACAGGACAAGATGTGGTCAGTTCCCATAAGTTTATTTATTTATTCCATTTATTTACTGGAAAAGTCCAAATGGGCATGAAACCTGTTTTCAACAGAGTGCCAGGAAGAAAAGCTTCACAGAATATTACAGTGGCTACTTAAACTGACAATAAGTGTGATTCTGCTGCAGTGGCCCAGTAATCAAGGAGCCTCAATCCTCACCACCAGCAGCAGGAAGGAATATATGCAATGGGAGTATGACAAGTACACACACAGTAACGTGCAATTTCCTTTAAGAGCACACAGAGATCACAGTCAGTCTAGGTCTGGTGTCTCTTTCTTTCTCCAGATCCCCAATAAGACTCCCCACTGGCACAGCTATAGGGTTGAGATCTCAGCTGAGTGGCCAAACCAAGATTTCCAGTACCCTCTCTGTCTGACCAGTGCTTCATGTCCCTGCCCAAGTAGCTGACACAAACACTTTGAGATTTGATTTATATACAACACGCATGCACATCTAGGGAGGGTGGCACAGGTTTACTAGCTATGCCCCCTTTTGCCCAGACTATAAGGTAGTTCTGACTGCCACCAGCCACTCTTTATCAGCTACTTTAAGGCCCTTAACAAAGGGTGTCCAATCCTACTGTGTAATGTTACTATTAACCCAAATGGTAGTCTGACCAAGAGCAATGGTATTTAGGAGTGGCCTGTGCTGTGTCACCAAATAGATATGCAAGTACTCTAAGTGCTTAAATATGTCTAAACAGATCAGCCACAATTGAAAGGTTTAAATATATTTAATAATAAAAAAAAAAATACTCAGTAAACAAACACAGTTACTTCAGAGTTCAAAATGACAGGAAATGGTTAAAACAACATTTCAGGACAGTCTCAAATAAATAAATAAAACATCGAAGCTATACTTTATTGTATTCTTATCTGAATCTAAAAGAGTTATTATGCTCTAAAAACTTACAGCAAGGCAAGTGCAGATGTGGTGATGAGTGATGTTGTCAGGTCAAAGACAAATACAAAATGCCTTCTTTCTCTCTGTGAGAGTTCTTAAATTAATATCAAATATTACTCTGGGTTAGCTTAGATGACATCACTTTTTGTCACCTAACTTTAGTTCCCAAGCTAATCTCCCAGTATCAGAAACTACCAGAATGTAACATCTATCTATGAAAATACATAGTCTTCAGACTACTAGAGGACATAAAACAATAAAACACTCACAAAACAACACAGAGAGTCCCCTAGTGTAGACACCCTGCATCCTGTTGACTGGAATTGAAGGATAATGTTTATAGCACAATTGTAAAACAATTTAATTTAAACTATTTTCTTGAAGTTTTGCAAGTTAACCTTCTATGTTCTAGTTTCCACTGTTAAAAATATATACAGTCACACAGTTACAATAGTTTATATATATTTCTATTCTAAGCCAGCAGGGCATGCTGTGGTTACATTTTAGCTCAGTACAGAGCATACAGTTCTAACACAGTTGTAGTACAAGCATCTTATATGAAGCATGTTGGCATTCACAAATGACACATAGCCACTTACAAAATTCCAGATAGCTGTGCTAGCAGTATCTCCTGTCACACTTCTATATAAATCATATTAATATTCTCAAATGACATACACTTATTTACAAATTTCCAGATAGCTGGGCTGGTAGTATCTACTTTAATTACATTTCTATAAAAATCATATTAATATTCACAAATGACAGAATTATTTACAAAGTTCCATGTAGCTGGGCTGGCAGTATTTAACTTTGTCACAATAAGTACAGTAAATAATACAATGCAACAGCAACATGACATGGCAAACACAGTGGGAATATGAGTAGAACAGTAGTGTGCAAATGTGAGTGCAAATACAAAGAGGCAGATGCAGTCTGATATTATACACGTTTGTTCTTGTGTTGGATTAGTAGTACATCTTAGAATAATTTAGGAAGTTCCTGAAAGAGAATAATATCTGAACAGTAGGCTAGCAGTGGTCAGGGATTATCTGCTATATAGGAAGGATGCAACAGGTGTTAGGAGTGGTTAGTCAGAGAAAGTGGGTTTTAAGATGTTAACGCAATAGAGTTTCAGTACCAAGGTAGACAAGACAACAAATATGGAGTACACAAGTAGGTTGGCTAGAGAAGATCAAGATAGATGTGAAGATTAAGCTGTAGTGGGGACACAGATGTGGGACAGGTTTAGATGGATTGGCCTTAGCTAGGAGTGGTACAGGAGCAAAGCTACAGGTGTGCAAGGTGTTGTTTCAGCTCAGAATGGAAAGATTTTAAGTTCATATTTTGCCTTAAATGGCTTCCATTCTTTGAGATGCAATTGGAATACGAGTCTTCTGACTGCATTGTTGGATTTAGTTATATTTTATTTTTATTTTATTTTATTTTATTTTACATTTGTTGACCGGGCTAGTCTAGCTGGATATATTTCCATTTTCAGTAGAGGCCCGGGGAGAAAAGCTCCACACAATTCAAACAAAGTTCACATCTACAGAAGATACATATTTAGAATGCATATACATTTTCTTAAACAGAGAAGGCTGCAAGTTTACAAGTACATAATGAGGTTACACATATTTGAATAGACTTAAGTGTTACTAAAGAGTACTAGTTAAGAAAAGAGAGGAAAGCAATAGTGTTGATGAAGGTAATAAAGGAAGATAAGGAAAAATGAAATGGAGACGCAGTTAGGGAATAAATCTAGAAGTAATATGGGTCACTTTAAAGAATCCAGTACTAGCTAGGACTGTGAAGGAGAGGAAGCATAGTAGCATTTAATAAGAAATAGATTTAGAGAAAAGAAGGCAAAACAAGTTAGAGAGAAGTAGATTCAGAGATGAGAATCTTGAATCATTCAGGTAATAATGGATAAGTTGGTCAGTCTGGTTTAGAACAGGGACACATCCAGTGTGTTTTTAGGAAGAGCTTAAGCTTATTTTTAAACAGAGTAGTTGAGGGAAGTGTGGTAAGTTCAGAGGGAAGTAGGTTCCAGGTTTTTCCAATAGAAATAGAAAGCAGAGAGTCTCCAGCTCTATTATTTGATTTGTTGATGTATACAAGAGATTTTTGTGATGATCTTAGGGACTTAAGGTTCTCATAGGGGTGAATAAGATTAGATAGGATGGGTGTTTTGTCAGATTGATGCAGTATTTTGTGGACAATGGTCAGTTGATTATATTTCAGATGCTGTTGAAATTCAAGCCATCCAAGATTAATACAGTGATGAGTTCTGTAAGGATTACCTGTGGCAAATTTGGCTATGCTATTATAGGAGTTTTCTAGTTTTTTAAGGTTATTTTTTGACAGATTGGTAAATCTGGGTGAGGCATAAAGAAGGGTGGAGATAAGATGTGTGTGGGCAATGGTTATTCTAGTTGCAGGAGTGAGGAAGGATTTAATCCTATAAAGAGATCCTATTTTTTATTGGTAGTTTTCAGAATGTTGTTGATATGGGCATCAAAGTTTTGGTTATTATCTATGGTGATACCTAGCAGTTTGGTAGTTTGATCTTGGAATATGAGTGTACCATCATGGGATGATACAGAAAAGTCTATTGGTGGAGATTTACTGGTAGGTATAAAAAAGAGAAGTTTAGTTTTGTTAGGGTTTAATAAGAGGCAGCGTTTTGTAAATCATAGTTCTACAGAGTTAAATGTGTCTTGATATAGGGAGTGAAGTTCAGATACAGATGAGGCAGAGCATATAAGTGTAGAGTAATCTGCATATTGGATGCATGTAGCTTGTGAAGGTCATTGATGAATATAGAGAACAGGAGAGGGCCCAGTATGGAGTATATTAAGTAAAATGTTATCACCAGAACTCAAGGGTCAGCTGGGGGAAAAGGGGGATATTAAACTGTTAAGATATGAATATTTTATTTTGTGGAGTAGTTTATGGATTCAGTTATTTTGGAATATGCGAGTCCACAAGAGAGTTCAAGCCATTTTAATTGATTTGGAGGCAGGCAGTGTTGGGTTCTGTGTGGTAGGCTAGAAGCAAATTTGTCTATTTTATTATATTAGTGTTGCAGTTTCAGTGATACTGAGGAAGCTAGATTTGTTATGTTAGAAGAAACATATAGTAGGGTGGGTAGGAGGTAGGTTTGGGCAATGCTACTTCTTGCACTGTCAGTGAGGATGGTTTCATTCTGTACAGGCTGCCCAATTTTTGTTGCGTCTTCACTTGTGTGATATGGTCATTACATTTAAATTGGTCATCTGTGGTGACTCTGATTAGTTTAATATGAGACTCTGATTCTATTTTTGTATTATTTGTTTAGATAATAATGAATAACTGTCTTTGTTTTATTTGTTAATCAGTTAAGGTCACTGGACAGCATGTCCATTTTTAGGGGCAATCCAGGTGCACTGTCTGGTAAAATGACTTGCTTAGAGCAAGCAAATGGGGGTTGTAAGAATCAAACCATGATTGTTTGATGATAGCTCATTAAAATATTGCAGCCTAAATCCTCTGGTGTAACTGCCAGATTTGGAGATCTTGGGGATAACTAAACCTCTTCTGTAAAACAATATACTTAGAACAATATAATGACTTCACAGTTTCAGGGTCTGGGGGTTCAGTCCTAAAGAGTCGTCACTCACTTTCCACGGAGAGCTTTACCTACTCTTCTCATGTCTGTGCTGTTGTTTCCAGGTGTTTTCATTTCTTCCCACTTCCTAAAAAAATGATGGTTGATTGACTTCACTTAAATTTTCAATATATATGTTGTTCTTAACCTTGGCCTTGTGGTTCGAGTTTTGAATGAAAATGATCCTATTTACTTTCATGATTAACAAAAATAAATAAATTAAATTTATATTTTTATGGTACCTCATTCTGTTTAATTCTCAACTATGATCTGGAATTATTCTTATAGCCCTTAATAAAGCAACCTGTTTAATAAAATGGTCCCACTATTCATTGACTGGCCTACCTTTTTACCATCTGTTACCTTATACAGGATCTCTCACTTGTTATGTAGTGTGATATTGATTTACGGTTCTCAAAAAAAATAAAATACAATTCTGCTTTGAGATTAAATTGGGAATTACAACAGTGATTTCTGGATGCAATTTCCAGTCCTTGCTATGATTTCCTTATAGTTTTTATTGCATAAGTGTGTGTGTGTGTGTGTGTGTGTGTGTGTGTGTGTGTGTGTGTGTGTGTGTGTGTGTGTTTGTGTGTGAATGTGTGCGAGTGTGTGTGTGTCAGTGTGTGTGTGTGAGAGACTATGTAAGTAGGAAACACAAAAACAATTTCAGCATCCTTGAGTTAACATTTACTTTCCAATTTTATTCTATTTTCAGCGAAGACAGCAACAAGTTAAGCAGGATCCACACTGTTTTTAGCTATAAAAGCCTTCTTCTGTAGATCAAAATAAACATGACTTTAAATATTTTGCATCATCTAATGCACCAAACAAATTCAAAACACAAACCATACTGCAGAATTTTATGGACGTTGTATACCCCTTCCAGGATATAAACACATCCTAGCAAGTTCATTAAATCTAATCATTATAGATTTAGTTAAAATTTGGTAAAGAGAAATACCTTCTCATAACATTTCCGGGCTACACAAGAGCTCCTGATGCCACTGTTTAAACCAATGCATAAACTTTGAAATACATGCTGTATTATGTAGCTGGTGCTGAACATCACACCAGCAAATTCAAAATTCAGTAAAAATGTATACTTCCTCCTTGTTAAATAACACCAGAAACTCAACTTTTTGCATATAAACATACATGTATATAGTTGTATAATTCCCCAGTACCTCTCAATATGTAAGCACTACAATTTGAGTGGATATGGTGACAACTTAGTAGAAGGTATGCACCTTTTATAAACAGTTATTGGCTTTGTATATTATGTATCAGCCAGTACAACAAACAAATTTAAAGTGCAACCAAACACTGCAACTGGGTACTCTCACCCTGTACAAACGAATCCAATACAAACCAAAACTCTAGCTGTAGGTTACAATAAAGGCTGTCCTTCACTATACTAGAAAAAAACGAACTGGCCACATAGAATGTGCAAAGGACGATCACTTTAATGTCCACACCAACACTGTAACAAATATATAGTAGATAAAGATTGAGCGCGCTTTCGTCTCCTATCGTGAGACTTCTTCAGAATCTACAAATCTGCACAATCCTTCAGTATATATACACATTTTTCTAATTCAATAATTACTTAATTTGTTGTTTAAACATATAAGTACAATTAATTCTTAACTGTTTACTATCTGTTGTATATACATAGTCCAAAAATATAAAATTACCATGGAATCTACAAACCTCAAGCTATATATGCATGTATTAAAAAAATATTGGTGAATATAAAAACATTTATAGCAACCTTCTGTATAAGTAAATTGTTTTAGTATAAATAAATCTTTGTGCAACACCATAACCAACACATACAGTATTAAAAACAAATAGTATGGGCAACATTCTACCTCGTGTTTACAGATGTTCAATATGAACACCTATTGAACTATATTTTTGTTAATAGATAAATAGAACACCTTGTCATATTTACAAATAAAACTTTATTGTCTTAATTTCATCACCTATGGTGCTTAATATATGTATACGTGTAAATGTAATAACATGATAGTTGTTAAAAAGACCAATCCTATATATAAAAATATAAAAAATATATCCATAATTTATATTAAAACTCCTTAAAAACTTGTGAAACATGTAATAAGATATACAAAAATAAATATGGTAATAATTGAATATATAAATATATAAAAATCTCTATTACAGAAATTGGTCTCTAAAAATTACAACTACTCCTGTTAGATAGTTAAAAAATGTTAAAAATGTTCTTCAGTATACATAATTCCTTCCACGCCAGCCATGGCAATATAGTAATAGTAAAACTATTACCTAACTATCCATAAATACTGTAATGGTTAATCATTTCTATTTCCTAACATGATTAGATGCTATCATCTTTAAGGCAGGTTTTATCGAAATATGATAATTCATTCCTGGATATACACAAGAATCCAGTCTCATCTGCCATATCATCTCTCGGTATTCCAGGAAGGTTTCCCAGTCCCCTCTCCTTTCCTTCTGTTTTACTACCTCCAGTACCCAAAATTTTATATCCATATTCTGGCAAATAGTAGAATGCCTATAAAGTGCATTGTTCTCATTCTTTTTACTAATGTCTCTAATGTGTTCATATATACGTGTTTTCAAATGTCTTTCTGTCTTACCTATATAATACCCCCAGCAGGATTGACAATAAGCTAAATAAACCACTCCTTTTGTGTAACAACTTGTATAGGTGTAACTTGTGATTGTAAAATTAATGCTGGGAATATTAATATCCTTTCTACAGGCAATATATGGGCATTGTGCACACCTCCCACATTTGTGTGTGCCCACCTTTAGTGATGCCCCTCCTTTTTCTTGTACCTTCTTCTTCTCAAAAATATTCTTCAAATTTCTGTTTCTTCTAAAGGTGTATTTTAATTGGTATTGGAATATGTTTATTCTCATGGGCATCATATTAAACATATTCCAAATCCCATTAATGCCCTTCTTTAACCAACCTATGTCAGAATAATAGGTTAAAATTAACCAGGGAATTTCTTTGTCTAATATTTTGTTTAGTCCCTTACTATTATCCTTATTAAAGTCATACTCCTTATTCATACTTGTGTCCATATTAGTGGCAAGGTATGATAGGCCCTTGTCATACTGTCCAATTGCCAGTAATGGTTTATATCTATTAATACGTTTCTTTATTATTTCTGTTTTAATTTTTTCTGCCATATTTAAAGGGTAACCTCTTTCCTTAAACATCTCCTTTATAACCTCCAATTCATTTATAAAATCACAATACTCAGTTGTCATTCTAGAAGCTCTGATCATTTGCCCTTTGACTATATTTCTTTTTGTATAGTGGGGATGGTCACTTTGGTAATGTAGGTATGAATTTGAATAACATTTCTTTCTAAATACTTTGGATTTATATCCACTTTTCTTGTAATCTTTAATAATCATTACATCTAAATAGTGTATTTCATCCTTATTGTACTCATGTGTAAATTCCAGGAACTGGGTGGTATTATTAATATATTTCATAAACTGTTCAATTAATTATTTTCCTCCGTTCCATATAATTATGATGTCATCCAGGAATCGAAAGTACCTAGTTATATATTGTTGAAAATTAGACCCAAAAATATATGTATTCTCCCAAAATAACATTATTATATTTGCATAAATGGGTGCACATGCTGACCTCATGGCAACTCCATCCAATTGATGGTAGATGTCTCCTTGAAAATAAATAAAATTATATTTTAACACTAATTCCATATTTACCAGGACTAGTCTGAATTCTTCCGGGTTCAGCATGTTAAGCTCAGCAATCATTTTTTTCAAACCATTCCATCCCTTCCTTGTGTGGAATTACTGAAAATAAGTCTTTTACATCTATTGTTATAAACACAAAACCTTCTTGGAATGGTATTGTGTTAAATTTCTTCAAGAAATCCCAATAATCAATCAGTATATGTGTATAGTTGCTGTAAAATCTTTTTAACTTGGTATCGACATATATACCAAGAGGTTGAGTTTTTGAACCCCTAGATGTAACAATTGGTCTCATTGGGGGATCTGTTGTACCCTTACGTATTTTAGGAATACCGAAAATTTCAGGTATAACTGGTTTCGGGACTCTAAGAAAATTATATAATTCCACATCTATAAGCCCCTGTAACAAATTGTCCTCCAATATAAGGTCTATTCTTTTGTACAAAATATTCAATTCATTCATTGAAATTATACAATACCTTTTGTCATTGTCAAGGATTTTTAGCATTCTCTCAGTATAATCCCAGCTGTCTATAAGTACCAACCGCCCCTTATCGGGCTTCATAACTCTTATGTTCTTGTTATTGCTAAGTTTTTCTAAAACTGTCTTTTCTCCTTCAGAGAGGTTAGTTAGTATTTTACGTCTCTTCTTATATCCATCCCTGATCATTTTGATGGTACACACCTCAAAGTTGTGTATATCCTGCTGTAAAGGGGGGTTGTATGTACTACTTTTCTTTAATACCTTATTTTCATATGTCAATTGATCTTGGTATATAACTGCTAGGTTCAACTTCCTTGTGAATAGTTTAATATCTAGTACTAACTCTTCTATCCTAGGCACTCTTGCTGGAACAAAGGTGAACCCCTTTGTAAAAAGTTTAAAGTATTCGTTGGTAATTTCCATATCTGTGTAATTAAATATATTGAAATTATTGCCACTATGTATGATAATATTGTTTAGATGGCTTGATGTTTCTTCATTAATAAATTCTTGTCCTAGTTCTTCCATTAACATTAGTTCACTATCTAAACCACTTATTCTTACAGTAGCTAGGGATAATGGATGTAGTTGTTGTGTAGTAACACTTTTTCGTGGGGTTGACGTTAATAGTCTTTCAATCATCTCCTGTCCCATCCTCTCCCCTTGTGTCTTCCTACATAGTTCCCCGTCACTTCTGCATATGATTGTTGTCCATTCTGATTCCTGATTCTTTCTGACCTCCTCACCTCTTATATTACTTCTAAAGGGTCTTCAAATACATCTGTTCCATCAATTTCATTTACACCTATCTGATAGTTCATGTCTTGGTCATTCCTTTGCTCTGCCATATTGTGCGGTTCTATACCATTCATTCTATTGTCATTTTGGTAATAATTTTTCCCTATTGTGTTGTATCTTTTATAAATAGAATAGGCTTTTCCCTTTTCATATTCCCCTATATCCCGCTCTAATTTCTCCATTTTCCTTTTATAGTTTTTCAAAATAATATTGTCCACTTCCTGAAGTGTCTTGTAATAAATATTTCTATATTCAGTCACCGTGAACAATAAATCATTCATAATCTCAACTTTCAAAATATCTATTTCCCTTTTACATACTTCCATTTTTTTACCATTGTTCTCTATCATAGCCTTCAAAATTGCAAGCCCACATTCATTAAGTATGTTTGAAATTGTTTCAAAAAGTTCCATATCATTAGCTGTATTATTAGGAAATTTGTTAAGTCTCAAGCCCTTGGGCACAATATTCTGCTCAATACATTTAGTTAAATAAAAGTTATCCAAACTAAGGTTTTTGTACCTATTAAATTGGACTTGAAACAGTTTACATTTGTCCTTAAATCCAGTGTTGTTTGGTAGCCTCCTTTCCGCTTCTGCATGGTTCGCGAAAAGGATTTATTCAACCATGTATCAAAGTCTATATTCCTGTACGTATCAAACCCCCTCTTGCTGGGTAAATGATGCTCCTGATGTTTCCTATGACCAAAATCAGACGAACTAACAGTGTTTCCATTGCCCATAGCACCACGCTGTCGCTCATCCCCGCTTGGGTTCCGATGACTGGAACTTCCGCCTTCCTTCTGCTTAGTTGTCATCACTTCCTTATCAGCATTGCCAGGACTACGCTGAGCACAAGGAATAGTTGCATTGAAATCCAAACCCAACAATGGGTTAGAAATGTTTAAATTGTTACATGTATTGTTCTGGTTCTGCAAATGATTTTGAATTAATCTGACCAGTTCGCTCAAAAGTGATTGCTCGCTCATAATCAGGGACTCATCGAAACCAAACAGCTAAAACACTTGTAACCAAACACTGCAACTGGGTACTCTCACCCTGTACAAACGAATCCAATACAAACCAAAACTCTAGCTGTAGGTTACAATAAAGGCTGTCCTCCACTATACTAGGAAAAAATGAACTGGCCACATAGCATGTCCAAAGGACGATCACTTTAATGTCCACACCAACACTGTAACAAATATATAGTAGATAAAGATTGAGCGCGCTTTCGTCTCCTATCGTGAGACTTCTTCAGAATCTACAAATCTGCACAATCCTTCAGTATATATACACATTTTTCTAATTCAATAATTACTTAATTTGTTGTTTAAACATATAAGTACAATTAATTCTTAACTGTTTACTATCTGTTGTATATACATAGTCCAAAAATATAAAATTACCATGGAATCTACAAACCTCAAGCTATATATGCATGTATTTAAAAAATAATATTGGTGAATATAAAAACATTTATAGCAACCTTCTGTATAATTAAATTGTTTTAGTATAAATAAATCTTTGTGCAACACCATAACCAACACATACAGTATTAAAAACAAATAGTATGGGCAACAATTAGTATGGGCAACATTCTACCTCGTGTTTACAGATGTTCAATATGAACACCTATTGAACTATATTTTTGTTAATAGATAAATAGAACACCTTGTCATATTTACAAATAAAACTTTCTTGTCTTAATTTCATCACCTATGGTGCTTAATATATGTATACGTGTAAATGTAATAACATGATAGTTGTTAAAAAGACCAATCCTATATATAAAAATATAAAAAATATATCCATAATTTATATAATGCATATATATATATATATATATATATATGCATATAAACATACATGTATGTAGTTGTATAATTCCCCAGTACCTCTCAATATGTAAGCACTACAATTTGTGTGGATATGGTGACAAGTTAGTAGAAGGTATGCACCTTTTATAAACAGTTATTGGCTTTGTATATTATGTATCAGCCAGTACAACAAACAAATTTAAAGTGCAAACCATATTACAAAATATTATAAGCATGCAATTCAGTGAAGATAAATAGATTTTTATACTATTTCTGGACTATGAAAACTGCTCTTGAAACCACTGTTTCAGCTTGACTTTAAATGTATTGCAAAGTTTAGTTCACCAAACAAATTCAAAACGCAAACCATATGAACAAATAATTCAGTAAACAAAAATACCTTTTTGTAAAATTTCTAGGTTACGAGAGAGCTCCTTATAACCATGTTTAAGCCAATCCTGCATCTTTATAGCTGGTGCAAAATATTACCCAGCCAGGTCAAAGTTGATTAAAAATATATACCTTCTGTTATGTAGCTGACACTTTCAAATAAAACCAACAGAAATTTAAACTTCCTACATATGGGTGTAAATGTATATAGCTGTATCATGCCAGAAGTCCCTCGTAATACATAAACCCTCAATTTGTTATGAATATAGTTGCAATTTAGTAAAAGGGAAGTACCTTTTGTAAACAGCTGTTTGTTAGACTCCCAATGCTCCTTTTAGAAGCAGTGCATAAAATACTAATAAATAGTATTTCTGTGGCTGTCAACTACCAACATTCAGGAAGGCCAAAGTTGACTTAAAAAGATTCCTTCCCTCCCCTCCGTCCTAATTATTGACACAGCCAAACAAATCATCTAGAGTATAAATGCTGGTCTTCCTAAAATCTCCCAAACAATGTCAAGGCTTCACCAAATGGCTGGGTGATAAAATTACAACAAAAAACATTTTTAATGTTACAAAATTTCATTTAGTCCCAGTGGGTTTAAGGGTCCCAAATGCAAACTCCATTTTCTTTCTGATTAGCCCTCTAATCCTAATCATATCAATAGCAAGACATTTAAACTGTGCTTGGTGGTTAACGCCCACATGTTTAAACAGGGGGCTTCTTTTTTTAGGACATATTTTCTCACAGAGGTATAATGGTATTCCTTGGCCACAGGTACAAAAGGTCTCAGATACACATAGCATTAAGTAATTACATTTTGTATGGAACAAGTAACAACATGTCTAACCTCATATATTCTTACACTGTTAACTGTGCCAAAGTTTTTAATTTTATATACTACTCACCAGCAGCTACCTTGACCACAGGGACTGCAACCATTCAAATCTGAATTAGGGGCTAAAACAGCTACAGTGACCACAGGGACAGCAACCATTCAAATTTGAATTATGGATTAGGGGCTATCATAGTTACAGTGACCACAAGGACTGCAAACATTCAAATCTGAATTAGGGGCTATCATCTACCCTGGGTCACTTATAGTGAGCAAAAACCTGTGACAATGATTTCTCCTTTTATACGTAAAGCTGCATTTGGTGAAACAATATTAGAAAAAAAAATACCCAAGATTAATAAAGGCCAGAATTTGTCTACTACCTTTTTAATATTCTTGGCCCCAAACTTTATGGCATATCTTACTTGATCCATGGAGCTATTAGTTTCTTCTTTTTAAGTGAGGGTCCTTTCTTTCGTGTATTTCCAGCCATGATTCTGGCTGTTGCAATATCCTTCTTATAATATCTCCTTTGGAGAAAACAGTTTTCTAATTTGTCAGATTATGACTTTAATTGCTTATTGTCACTGCAAATTCTTCTTTTTCTAAGGAGCTGAGACATGGGAATATTTTAAATCATGAACTTAGGATGACAGGCGGCCGCAGTGATGCAGCGTTTAGCATTGCCCCTCACAGCAAGAGGTTCTCCGGTTTGATCCTCAGCTGGGGTGCCTTCTGTGCAGAGTCTACATGTCCTCCCTGTGGTCGTGTGGGTTTGCTCTGGTTTCATCTCAAAGACATGCTGTAGGTGGATTGGATACTCTAAATTGGCCCTAGGCGTGAGTGTGTGTGCCTTACATGGAAGGTTGGGTGCTGGGCTGGCAACTTGACACCGTAAAACTCCACTGCCAATTATGAGCAGACAGGTGAATCCACTGAGGTGACCTCTAACTGGGAAAAGCTGAAAGAAGAAGATGAACTTAGGATGACAGCTTTTAGCATACAACAGAACGTTTCTGTGGAAGGGATTTTTAAACAAAGATGTTTTTGCTGAATCACCTAGTAACTTTGTAACATTAATATCTAAAAAATCTATGGCAAATAAAATATGCTTTGCTATGGATTGATTCCCATCTTATTACTGTTTAAATACTTAATAAACCCAGACAGAGTACACACAGTTCACCAACAGTCATCTAAAAATGTTGACATCTGTCAATGGCATGTAGATTTTTCTCAGCTTGGTAGATGTAGATTTCCTCAAGGAACCCCATTAAAAGGTCAGCATAATTGGGGTCACACATTATCCCCATAGCTATGCCTCTAAAATGAATGTAGCAATCATTCTCAAAAGAGAACACTTTTTTGTAATACCTGTCCTTAACAGTTTAACAAAAACAGTCAAGAGTACAGGGTCATACAAACCACTTTTGTTAAACTAGTATTCAACTGCCTGGTAGATATTCTCATGTGGAATAGAGGTCTAATGACTCTGCACATCGAGTGTGCAACAATAACAAGATTTATTAATGCAGGGATTTTATATGAGTTTGAGAAACTCCGTGGCTTCCTTAATCCCTGATCTAACTAAAGTGAGTAAAGCTTTGAGATAATATTCCAAACATTCTGAAAGGGGTTTAGTAAGTGAGCCGCTTACTGAAACTATGGGCTGGCCTGGAACTAGGGTGAGTTGTTTATGGATTTTAGGCAATTAAAAAAATAAAAAACACTGTTCATGATACCGTTGACAAAAACTCATCTATGGCCTTTTTAAATTATATAGTAGGCTCAGACTGTAGTTTTTAATAAAACCCAGTATCTGCCAATTTTCTTTGAGCTGCTAAATTATAATCCCTTTTATCCTGTACCACAACAGCACTACCTTTATTGGCCTTGTTGATGATTATGGAAATGTCTGATTTCAACAAGTTTATTGTATTTCTTTCATTATGAATAAGATTTTGAAAAACACAATCTAAATAGTTTAGCTCTGTGTATCTGGAACCGTTTTAAAACGGCTTGCTCAAATACCTTGATGATAGGGTGATATGAAGGAGAATAATCTGATTTTTCTAAACTTAAAGCCTTCTGACTGAGGCACTGGAGGTCTATTATGACACCATTTCCTCAAGTGCAATAGATCAGTAAATATTTTAACTCTTGTACAGCCTGATATTGAGAAACAAAAAGGGATGGGAAATAATTAAAACCTTTATTCAGGAAATTAACAGTATCAGCATCTAAAACATTTTAAACTAGATTAACTATAAGGTTAGTATAATTTATCACAGTTTGCGCAACATTTTTTTAAACTGTAACTCCATCTGTCTGAAACCTTGTTTATATTCTATGTTTGAGGTCACCTGTTTTGGACTTAGAGGGGCATTGCTCTCGCCCATACCCCTTTTTAGCAATGGGGAAAACTCAGTATCCATATAAAATATATAAAAAGTCCCAAAGATACCCAACTGGTAAGGTGAGCAGGAATAACAATAACAAAGTCACCCTAGTACCAAATGAAGACAGCTGTCCATAGTAACAGCATATACAACGCACATACCAAAGAAGTCCAAGAATAACAAATTATTTCGGAACCTCTTTCATAACATAAGTTACTTCATCAGATGACTTCATTACATCCACATAAAATGCAATTTAAATACTTAACCAACCCAATCAACACACTACATTTTCCCTCCATTTCGTTAAAACAATTCTTATTTAAAGACATATTACATCCCAAATTAAATTAATTTAATTTAATTAATGTGCCTACAAACCATACATATTATAACTCTATATAAAAAATTAAACATAATAAAGTAAAAAACATATTAAATAAAAACATGTATTTATACTCATATAAACCAACTCTCAACAAATAATCACTTTCTTATTCTCCTTCCTTTTAATACTGGTTTGAGTGGGACCATATCATTTTAACCCTGAGCCTCTATGTGCACCCATACGTAAAATCCAGGCCAACTCTTAAGTCTCTGTTTTATTATAAATGTCACCTAATCTGGGACTTTCCTGGATAACTTCCACAACCTGAAATCTAAAACGATGTTGTTCACCTTCAGATAATGTGTGTTTGGCCAGTGCACTATACATATATTTCATTCTGGTACAATAAATGTGGTCCCTAATACGTTCCCTTAATCTATGGTTGGTTTTACCTACATAAAATTTAAAACATATAACACAATGTGCTATATAAACCAAATTCTTGGTATTGCAATTTGTCCTACAATTAATATGCCACAAATATCCAGTATCAGGATGTCTATAAAATCTGGATTTATCAATATATATACAAAACTTGCATTGGCCACATGGTACAGTGGCATTAAATCCATGCCTATTCACATACTGCAACCTAGAATAACATAACTGTAGTTTAAGATTTGGGCAGTTACTGTGAGTATATGTAGGCTTACTTCCAACAACTCTTGCAGTATCCTCCTCTGTAAGTAAAATACGCCAATTCTTATTAATTACTTGCTTAACCTTCTGCATCCCCTGGGCATAAGGTAAAATTATTGGATCTGTATCAGCCTGTTTAATCCTGTTTGTAAGCTTATCTGGATCTCCTCCTTTTATGTAAGGTTTCCTCTCCCTTGCCTCTCTCTCTTAACCCGTGCATATACCCGGTTAATTTCTCTGTTAGTATAACCTCTACTCATAAATGCTTCCTTCAAATAATCTAGCCCTCCTTCAAAACTGAGCTGTTCAGATGGAAGTCTTGAAGTCCTAAGGGCCTGTCCTTCTATAATATTAGAAAATATATGTGTCGGATGCATACTGCTCCTTTGTAAAAATGAGGGATGGTAACATTCCTTTCTATGTATGGAAGTAGTAACTTGGTCCACTGTCTTATGTAAGGTGACATCTAAAGAATCTATACTATCAGGAGAATAAGAATATGTGAACTTTAAAAAGTCACTACTAGTATTCAAATCATTAATAAATTCTTCAAGTGATGTGTGGTCACCATCCCAACACATAAACAAGTCATCTACAAACCTAGAAAAGAATTTTACATTATGATGCCTCATATTTCTTTGTTCCCATTCCCTCATAACAATATTAGCATATGCATTTGTGCAACTAGTACCCATCGCTACCCCAGATTTTTGCCAGTAGTATTCACTATCAAATAGAAAAATATTGTGCTCCAATACAATTTCCTTTAACATACATATAAAATCAGCTTTGGCTTCACTATAACTCGCATTGACAATTAATCAGGGTTTTAATGCATTCAGCCCTGCATTATTTGGGATACAGGTGAACAGTGATATTACATCCAACGCCACCATTAATTCAAAATTAATATTATTTTCTATCAAATATTTATGCAGATCCAATAAGAAGTTTTCTGTATCATGCAGCACTATGTGGTAATTTTCAAGAGCTTTTTTAAGTTCCTTACCCAAATAAATGGATATCGGCTCTGTCAGCCACCCAGCCCCAGCGACTATGGGTCTAAAAGTAGGCTGTGAGGGAGTTTTATGTATCTTGGGCAGCCCATGTATGCGGGGTACAATGGGAAATTCATCATGGAAATATTCATATAATTCAGCATTTAAATATCCCAGATTCAAACTGTCAAGTAACAAGGAATCTGTTCTATATTGCATTTTCAAGACTTGCTCATGACTAATAATCTCATATACTGTAACATCTGATAACATTTCTAACATCTTGTTTTTGTAGTAAATAGCATCTAACACAACTACAGGCCCTCCTTTGTCAGCTGGGCAGATGATAATCTTGTCATTTTGTTGTAAAGACGTAATGGCTAGACGTTGTTCATATGTCAAATTCCATGCATTTCTGTTACCATTCGCCATGTCCACCTCATATAGATCTTTTTCACATGCTTTAATAAAAGCATCCACATCAGCTGGCATATTCGGTACAAAAGTACTATATTTCTTATACATAATACCCTCATTATTATTGTTACTAAAACCATAAAGTTTCTTAAGCGTCACATTTTGTGCAAACAGTCTAAGTTGTACTAATTCATCAGCTAGAGCAAACCTAGTATTAGGTATAAAATTAAACCTTTACTTAGTTTGATTTTGGATTTATTTAATTCGTAAGACGAGATGTTCCAAACGAGTCCTTTTCCCACTGTCCCCACATTTTCTTGATAGTTCTGTTTTGTGTTACAACTGGAGGTTCCTTGCTCTTCTGACCACTCATTGGGGGTGTTCTATTGAAGGATTTCTTCCTCGTCTGCCATATAGGTAAAGGGAAACCCGGAAATACTGGGTCACATTGTTCAGTCTCCTTAGGTGGAGTTTTGCGTCTCACTACAGGACCCTCATACAAAGCTGCCAGTTTGTTATTCGACACGGAAACTACTGCCGTAAAAAGCCCATGAGCAGTTGTTGGTACTTGGCCATTAATAACATTCTCCTCCTGCTCAACTGGCCCCGCCTCTCATCTCTCATTTGTTGTATTGGTGCTGCTTGCAGAGCGCTCCATATTTGAATCTGTCGATGGCACTTGCTGTCTCGGCCAAGTAAAAACATGCTGGTGCGAAAAGTCATTAACGTCTCAAGCTAATTTCTTCATTTTTTGCATATGTAACTTGTGACCATATATATTCACATTCTCAGATAGCTCAGAAAAATAAATATTAACACATTCATCTCCCAGAAGACATTTCCATCTCAATTTGTTTAAGCACATTCTCCTGCAGTTCTAGTTCAATTGGATGAAAAAATTCAATGAGCAACTGCATATACTGTTTACTAGTAGCTAAATTAATCTTTTGCCCTTTTGTTAACAAGGCA